>NW_011353185.1:328565-426720 GCF_000735185.1 Notothenia coriiceps
CTTCTTGCTTTCCCCCGTTACAGCCAGTAATCAAACCAATCTTGAAATGGAGCTTTCTCAGCTTGGAGATACATATCCCTTGACATTTTGCCTGCTTATATTGGCACTTTGTAGTTTTTTTTGGCCCAAACATTTTTCATTCTTGGATACGCCTAGGGCAGGCCCTTGTGGACTGGACATGCCAGAAGATAGAGTCTATAATTCTTCAGGAGTTTGTTAGCCAGAGACACTCCTCTAGTTTGCTAACTCCTCTTTGATTTGGATGAAGTGCGCCATGCCCTCAAAGACTTAATGTCGATGCTATTGGGTAAAGTGGATCAATTGGACTCCAATCCTTCACGGGGGTCCAGGTCCATTTTTGACGTCAGGAAGCCCAGGTAACCACAGGTGGGAATCTAGGTTGAATTGGAGGTAAGAAAAACACCAATACATGAAGGTAAGACGAGGAATAAAAATTACTACTTAGTTTAACAAAACATTTTCCAGTTTATACTTTATTATATATAAAAGGGAACACTAAACATATGAAACAGTAAATTAACTGCCTTATTGTTAATCAAATAAATAATACTATATTTTTGTATAAATCATTATTGCGATCCTAACTAAGTTATTTAAGGACATAACATAGTCTGCACGTACATTTTACCCAGGTTCGATTCCATTGTGCAAGTTATGTAGCAATAAGAAATAAGCAATCTACTTTATTAATTGGTATAATTGCCAGGCAGTAATCCAAACTGATTAATTGCTTCAGTTGTAATACACGTCTAACCCTGGCCCCAGAGGGCGACCGTCCTTTGTCTGCTCATCCCTATCTTGTGTTCTGAATCTTCTCCTCAATCTGAGCCTTCCTGCATAAATTTCCTCCTTTCTCCACGTCCCTGCCCTTCTCTCTCTCTCTCTCTCTCTCTCTCCTCTCTCTCTCTCTTGATAAAATTCCATACTCTGTCTCATTGCTTTGACGTCAGAAACGGAGAGCTCCGCCTATATGGGCAACTCTCCACCTATCAGGGGAATGAGAGGTTGCCGTGGCATGGTAACAGCATGGTAACATGTCACTCGTGCCACGCCCCCCTCCTTTGCAGGGGGGTGTGGTCAGCTGCAGCTCATTTGCAACAGAATCAGCCCTTGCAAAAACAGGGCTGGAATACAGCAAATAGAGCAAAATGAGGCATGGCTAAAATGCATGGTCTGTTTGGTATTTTGAAAAATAAAAAGTATAAATATGCCTTATATAGGTATGGTCATACACTATGTTATTCAAATATAGCATGATAGGTCCACTTTAAGGTTGAACAATATTTAGCTGGAGAACATTTATTTGCAATGACTCATCCAAAAGTGGGTCAGTGAGGTTTCATTCTTTGGAAAGAATGGAAATAGATACATCACAAATCAATAAAACTACAAAGCTAAGACAAATCAGGTGACATGTTGTTTTTGTGACCACAAATAGCACCCAATTTGTCTTTGTGCACAACAGTGAGTGCAAGCCAAATTGGGTGCTATTTGTGGTCACAAAACAAACTTTGCAAACACATTGAATTTAGCTTGGAGTATGCAACTGACATCCAACACACATAAACACAAAACCTTCAAACATATATTGTTTGAACAATACACCATCCTGACGGTGAGTCAAGAATGCAGACAAGCTCACATGACTTGTTTAAAACTGGTTCTCTGAAGGACTGCTGAATATTATATTTATGTCAGTCTTTCTGTGTCCTTGCACACACAGTCCGCTTTGCACAACTGTAAAGAAAGCAGCTCACAGCCAGGTGTGTGTCTCAGCAGGCAGTAACTCTATGTATCAGTGAGCAAGTTCTGTGACATCGTATCTCCTGCAGCGTCACCCCGCTTCCTGTTTCTCCTGTCCTTCATCTCCCAGCAGGCGATCCCTATCTGCTTAATTTGTTTTGAGTATTTTATTTTATGGAATCACCAGAATATAAAAGGATTGCCAGGTTTTTTATTCCTCCTCAAACCCCATCTGTGCCAGTTCTGCCTTCTTTGTAGAGATTTCTCATCCGTTTTTTTGATGTAGTAAACTGTCAATGATAAAATGTGGAAGGTAAAATTCTTTCATCCGCCTCACAAATAAAAAGTTTAAGGCTTGAATCAACAAGTTTCATATTTGTAAGGAAAGACTTCCTGGGTTTTTGTTTATTTGCATGACTGTGTGTTTTATAGCAAAGCATTTATATTTAAGTGTCCCATGGTGCTAACAGAAGTAGGTGGCCAATATGTTTACCTTGGCTCTCAGAGGCACTGTCACACAAGAGCGTACTCATGGGTTATCATCTTGTTGACAGTCAAGAGGATTATACAAAGACAGAAACAAGCAAGGTTTATCAGCCTCACATCCACAGGAGAACACACACACATGAAAAACTGCAATCCTCCAAAGAAGAGGGCCATGGAGCACTGCAGAAAACACACACACACAAATACACACATATATTTGGCAACCTGAGCTCTTTCCCACTATCTCCCTTTCACTTCAATACTTCCTGCTTTAATTCACCTTTCCTCATATCTGCGGGAATTAGCTCCCCGCATGTTGTCTTACAGGATTTGTAAGGTAAACAAAATGCTTTTCACTTCAAAGACAAAGTTTCTCCATTTCATAATTGATACCTCTGCTCTTGACATCAAGCTTTGACATGCTGGGTTTTGTTCCTATGACAACAGAGCTGCATTCATCCTCTGATGTTCTCCATGGCTCTCTCACTGTTATACAAGTCTATTTTAGTGGAGAGATCCCAGTGAGTTCTTCCATTGTTTTGAGGGATCATTACAAAAGATTCCCATACACTTGTGTGTATTCAGATGCTTTTCAGGACGGAATCCATTGTCTTCTCTTCATGACTCCTTGACCTTTACATAAACATACATTTCAACTTTGGTCCTAAACCTTAATTCGAAACCAGAAAAATATATCCATCCTGCAGAAGATTTTCTATCCATGTGGGGGAATTTGGTCCTCTTAACAGTAGAAGTACAAGTGCACGCACACACAGCCACAGCCGGTTCCCCCTTTGCGATAACTCCTACAAAACGCCTGTCATCCTTACTCAGTCATACACTAGCAGGGAGTCAGCGCAAGCCGATGGATCAATTTAGTACAGAAAAGCTGTGGCATTCTTCAAATGTAATGGGCTTTGATGTAGACGCTGAGCTGCATTACAGAGCCCTGCTGAAGCCACTGAAACCTCTTTTCATCTGCCTGCTTCCTATGCAGAGGACGCTGGCAGGAAACGTGCCTCACTTCTGCTATGCTGTGTTTTAGTATTATTCTTCTTCTTCTTGTGCCATGCGGTTCACAGCGTGCACACCTACACTCACACATCCTCATTTATATGTTTCAGATGCATGTGAAATAACTACTTCCCTCTATCTTGTTTCATACGATTGGTTCTGCCTGCCAGCCAAACGTGTGACCCTATTTTGTGACACTCACGTGATCATATTGAGCCTTTATGATAATAAAACAAGGCCTTGCTCTTATGAGATGTCTCCTTGTTTATAAAGTATGATTCCATCTGTGTAGCACTCCTTCCGCAGCTTCAGACTGCCCCCTGGTGGAAGCTAACTGTGTAGCATGTGTCTGCATTGTTTTTTTATATGCGAGGAAGGTTTTTCAAATGTTTTATTTTGTTGGAGTGAGGATGACTCTCTGAAATGGCTCCCTTTAGAATATATACATTGGTATAAATCTCAACAATTACACATCTAAAAGACTATATTTTAAATCTGTTGCAAATGAAGGAAAATACAAAACATTATGATCATATCCATAACCAACTTCTCGGTGGCAATACAATCAAAGTTACATTGACTCTTCCAATTGGACATACACTAAAAATACCGGGTCTATCTTTCATAGCTTTAATTTCTGACTGCAAGTGTAAACCCAAGGCTTCTTTGACCCGGCTGCAGCACTTCACAGTTCTCGGTAATGTTCCGTTTAAATTCAAGTGTCTTTCTATCAGTATGTGAGACACGTTTCACTGCAATCACCCCTCCTTTATACCGAATTCTGTCATGCTGGGAATTGCAATATATCTAACCCCTTCCACGTGGCTTGTAATGCCACCTTAATGACCACAGAATTGGCTGCCTAACATTCAAATCACTCTGTCAGGCACATTAAATAAAGATAATGCAGAATTTGCTTTGAAAAGCTTTATTTATAATAACACTTAAAAAGTCATCCAGGGGGCAAGCAAATAAACAATAATACCATTACGAATATTTACTGCTCTTGACTTGGAGGCAGAGGACTGAATACTGATGAATGAGACATAAATTGCTTTGTTTCAGTGGGTCGTTTGTTATCAGACTAATAGGGAGGTATTTGAGCACAGAGCGCACACATGTATCTCTAATTAATACTGCTCAGTGTCCATTGTGCAGTATTATGGCATATTAAACAATGTTTTTTTTAATCATATGTTTTCATGGCAAAATATACCATTACATTTTTTTATGGAACTGGATGCCATACTTTACTGTGACTTCGTTAACCTTTTTTTTCACATAGATTTTTTAACCCATAGATGCACGAGTGACTGGACCCTACACTATTCCATAAGTCAAAAAAAAAGTCTAAAAGGACCCGTATTAGAAGAATATGTGTTTTTATGCCATTTTTGTCATTTTGGTTAAGAAAAATCACTTGTATAGTATTTAGTATTATATTTTGGTTCACACTAGAAATATTTTATATTTAATCTTTCATTATTTATAATTTTAGACATTTTTTTACATTTTGAAAAAAAACGTTTTGAACATATTGATGCAAAGATCTCTGCTATTCTGAGACCCTCACAGTATTCCAGTCCCTTTTCAAAACTCATGTCTTCTCCTCTTGTCTACTCATATCCCACCCCCCATCAATCCATGCCGGTTGATCAAGTTTGATAGTCCAATACCCCCCACCCCTAACCTTCCCTTATATTGCAAAGCGATTTTGAGTCTTTGAAAAGCCCTATACAAATATAATGTATTATTATTATTATACTGACANAAATGAGGCATGGCTAAAATGCATGGTCTGTTTGGTATTTTGAAAAAAAAAAAAACTGACATGTTTTATATAGGTATGGCCCTACAATATATTATTCAAATATAGCATGATAGGTCCACTTTAAATGAAGTGTATGTCAGTTACATCAGATCACAGAAAGCGTTCTAAGTCCTATTTTCCTGTAACTTTACAATGTATATCCACTAGGGGGAGATTGAATCCAACAATCATTGATTTACAACCAAATATCTACTTAAAGTTTTTTTCATTAGGTTCTTTGCAAAACGTTCTGCTTCTTCTGTTGTTGATCATTCACAGTCTGCTTCTGGCCTTGCTTATGTGTATTTAAATCATTTGAACGTATGTACAAGCATGAGTGCAGGGTATTTTCCATAGTGTATAATCCAAACTGTGGCGTGTTGTGTGTGTGTGTCATAATTCAAAACATATGATAATGTTATAATGTTAATAATGTTCATAAACAGTTTTTTCTACCAGAATGCGGAGAACATTAATACACACAGACAAATTATTAATGATCTGCATGACAAGACTTGAGAAATTATTTATATATTTTTTTTATATATATATAAATCGGTCTGACAACACTTTCTACATTTAATGTCAGGCTAGATAACATAAATGGATGGATGGATTGAGTAAGCCCCCCTTAAGAATAAAATGTTCATATGAAGATCAGACTTTTGTGTGCAACTCAGTCTCTGGTTTACATTAACTCCTTCAATAAATATATATATCTCTCTCCTGTTCCGAATGGATCCAATCTTTCATGCTCTCTTCAGCGATTACAGGCGACTGGACAGCTAACCGCGCCAAAACAAGAATATGCTTTTGATTTGTAGGAGACATTATTTCTGCCAAAGGAGCTAGCTTAACCAACTGCTCCAACTTCATACGTTCCAGTAAGTTCCTACATGAATAGACAAGACAAAAAGACAAACTGTATCTGTATGATGTGCCAGGAAGAATCAGCAGTTAAACGATTTAAACCTCCAACCCAGCGTGCCCTTCATTCCTGTAAATCTGATCATTCAACATGAGTGCATGTGGTACACCTTATTCTGACATGGAGCTGATGGACATCATGTTGGTGACATTGTACCCAGTGTGCACGCCTTTTCTTTTCCATGTCGCTTGGATGGGGAATCCGCTACAGGGTGCTGCTCATTGCCTTTTGGTCCAGATGGTCAAGGGCTCCCAGCGTTCAGCGGGGTAGGCGCCATTCGCCCAGGGGGTCTCCTGCCATCTGTTCCAATCCTCTCCGTTCTTCTCATATAACTCTCTGAGCCTCAATCCCCTCAATGTAAAGTCTGTCAGGATAAAGGGCTGATTCTGCCCCGTCCCATGTTTCTCCATGATTGATGTGTAAACAAAATCAGCTCAGATCAAAACATCTAGCTGATGAAAAGGTGCGATTGTCTTTATTCTGTCAGGATGGGCCTATTTTACTTCTGTCCTCATTCTTTGCTCTGACATCCGCTTCTTTTTTTGTTACCTGTGTGTGTGCGTTTGTGTGTGTGTGTGTGTGTGTGTGTGTGGTATAGCTTGTATGATTGTGTGTCCAGAAAAATTCATACGAGACAGAGAGCATCTTTCTGGAGTCATCTTAGCTCCAGGGAATGTGGCGAGATAACGGCATGCTAATGCCTCTCTTCGCCTTCAGGGAATTATGTCTGCCTGAGCAGTAACCTACATTCACTGAGCAGTCTTACACATAAGGTTAATGAATGAGGCCTGCTGGAAGAGAAATAGACCCTTAATATGAGCATACACACGGATATAACAGTAGTCAATACAATCAAACCAGACACTCACACACACAAACAAGGAGATTTCTGTTTGCTGTAGCGCAAAAGCTAACAAGGTTAGCAAGTAAGCAGGCATCTGAATCAGTAATTTATTTATTTAGTCTGGCTCCATGGAGCCGTGGGCGTGGACTAATAAGAGGAAGAAGGTTCCTCTGCACAGAATTGTGTGTGTAAGAGAAAGTGACGTTTTGATTTGAGAGCTGAATCCCATTATCTAACCATTGTTTCTCCTCACTCCCACCTGCAATTAAGACAAGAAAAGAGACAAGTGGGGAGATTCCCATCACTGATTTGATAGGTCAATTAACTCATGCATATGTAATGAAGTTAACTAAAAATTGAATCGAGTAAAGAGGGTGGCCTGGATTCAGTGCATTTTGTTCAAAGCATGACAGGAAGGTGATGTGTTTCATTACTTTGTTGAGTGTGTGTGTGTATGTGTGTCTATTTAAAACAGGCAGAGATATATGTTCCACACACCTCCATTTCCACCCCTGTCTCGCCCCGTGCCCCTTCCCCCTACAATGGTGACTCCGGCTGGGATCAGCTCACCGTCTCCCCCCTGGGGAAGACTGCCATCCGACTCGGGTCGTCAGAATCAATTATACTCATCCCCCTTTTTCTCCTCGGCAGCGTTGAGTCACATTTTTCAAACTCTGTCTCAAGCATCCACTTTGCTTCCTTCTTTCTTTCGTTCTTTCACAACACATCTCCCCACCCTTGCCCACCACCCTGAGGCCCCCCTGTCAGGACCCAGGAATAATTCCCCTCCTTTTCCGACGCTTTCGGGAAGAAAACGGTGCAAGGTGATAAATCTGCCCCGATGTATTGTAGAAAAAAATTAAATGAAGGAGAAGGGAAAGGAAGCCGCGAGGCTCAGCCTTCCTGCTCTGCACAGCAGAAAAAAGAACAGTCCATCCCAGAAAGATGAAGACGGAGGGATTCAAAAGAGTGACAGGGTTAAACGGGACAGTAAAGGAGAGTTACTCACCTTGGACTTGTGATGCATAATCCTGAAGGTAACCCAGTTTACTCAGAGGATATCAAACAGCTGGAAGCCTTTGGCTGTTCTGAACCCAGAGCTGTAAAAACATATCTCGACATAAATGCAAAGCAGAATCACCTTAGACCTACGATGCGCAAATGTTGAAATATGCTCAGGTATCACGGATCTTATTGAGAAGAAAACAATAGATCTATGACCTACGGCTGATATGTGGGAGGGTTTGCGTCCATCAAGATAATCAATAACATGTTGCTTGCTATAGCAAAGCCAGGGAGAGGCTGTGGTGCTCCAAACATTACTCATATGTAATGCCTGACTGATTTTAACAGCTCACAGGAGAAGGGGTTCAATACCAACTGTAAAGGGCTTCCGCAGGCACCACGAAAATACTTAGGAAGCAAACCTGAAGTGCTTACCTGCTCCGATGAGTAACCGAAAATATAAACAATACAGGGCGTAATTGGCATTGATGCGCTTTAAAAGCCCTCCTCCTCCCCTACAAACACCTGCAGCCCATGAAACCGGGCGGCCCCCTGGGAAATCACACATTAGCATTTAGCCGTTTCATCTGCTGCTCTAATCAGAGCCAAACGTTTCAATAATACAACACAAGAGCAGTTATGCAACCCAGAGAAAGGGTTGAAAGAGAGAAAGAGCTCTCAGTGAAAATGTATTTCCAGAGGTTGCAAAGCATTTGGGGCCTTTGCTAAATAGCTGGAGGAATCTAGGTGGGGTAGAGGGGGAGCCAGTGACCCCGACTGACCTCCAAGTTGTTTTCTGTGTTAACACGATGTGTTAAAAATCTGTCAGATTGACCAGCTAGCTTACTACAGCACTGTAAATATAATTGAAGTCTACCTCTGGCAGTTCTGTGACAGCGTACAGGCTAGCTCAGCAGGTAAATTAGTATCTACCAATCAGAAGATCGGTGGTTTGATCCCAGCCCTTGCAGTCTAAAATATCAAACAGGTGTTATTGGGCAAGACACTTAACCCCAAATTGCGTCTGTATGTCTATGGTATGGAGTGCCACAGTGACGCGTCCTAAAACCCAGAAGTAAGCTGCGCATGGGTTCCTTCGACAAAAAAGCAATGCAATTTCTAATCGGTAGATTTATGATCGATAGATTTATGATTAGAAAATCATATAAGTAGAGTAGACATGTGGAGATTATCCGACTGAACAAAACGTGATCCGTCTATTACATGTGTGTCAACCACAGACCATATTTCGAGCTATATTCAGAAATCCTATGGAGAAATTGCATTGCTTTTTTGTCGAAGGAACCCATGCGCAGCTTACTTCCGGGTTTTAGGACGCGTCACTGTGGCGCTCTATTGAAGCCTATGTTAGTCACTTTTAATAAAAGTAAATTCAAAGCAATGGAATGTTGCTTTGAAATAATGGCCGAAAATAACCATGGTATTTTATGTCGAAATAAGGCACGGTATAGTATCTAGAAACCAGGCGTAGTATAGCATGTCGTTAAAAATGACAAAAAAGTCATAGGCATGTCGAAAAAAATTCAAAAAATGCAAAAGAAACGTGTTCTTTTAAGCTAAGTAATTAAATATTCTTCCAGGCCAGAAGGTGGCAGCAGGTTGCACACTAATGACCTTGTTAATTTAAGACATTATAATTAAGTGATGCACATGAGTGGCTCGGTGACAAGATGCAGAGTGATGAATAAATATTAAAAAAGACTCTGAAACGGGTCCAGGATAATCCTAACCCAGATGAAGAGCCGAGAAAGAGTGGCGGTCGAAAGAAAGAAAAAATTGTAAAGTCTATGCCATGCAGCAAAAGTTATATTTTCATTTTGATTTAGTCTCTCTGACTGCGCCGACTTCGATATGTTTGGCACGTGGGGAAAGCTATCCCACAGTGCCATTGTCCCAAGCAGTCCTTAACGTAATCTCCAAACGAAACCACGTCACTTCAGAACAGGAACACTGACTATTTTGTTCGCCTGCGTAAACAAACTGAGAAACAGGTCACTGTTATGAGTAAAACCACAAAGGTGAGATATGGATATGAGTGAGTATCAGAAAATTGAGAGACATGGTATGAAATCTTCAATATATATATGCTGTATTAAGATACTGCGCTGTATTATGGCCTGTTTATCCCACAGGCCATACAATTATTAAACACCTGAACTCTTTAAAGAACATCGATAAACATTCATCTGTTTGCATCTTTCAAATTATTTATCTAATATATCAGATTCAATTAACTTGTATATAGAATCTTCTTGCACTATTTATATTTTGTTTGTATTCTCTTGCGCTGTTTCTTTGATGTCCTATATCTATATATGTTGCACTCAGTGGGGGGGAGGACAAATTGAGGTTTAAAAATATGAGATAATCCATAATCTTCAGTGTGGTTAGCTATGAATCTTCCTATGCAACAGTACAGTAGGCCCACACAAACTGCAGAACGCTGGTGCTTTGGGAAGACTCAAATGATTTAATTCACATTTAAAATCAGGAGACTAAATACGAACATTGTGTGTGTGCAGCAGGTCTCCAAGGTGAACAGCCTCTGGCATGTTAGATCAAGGTATGTGTGTGTGTGTGTGTGTGTGTGTGTGTGTGTGTGTGTGTGTGTGTGTGTGTGTGTGTGTGTGTGTGTGTGTGTGTGTGTGTGTGTGTGTGTGTGTGTGTGTGTGTGTGTGTGTGTGTGCAGACCCAGCGGAGGCCAAGCTCCCCCAGGTGTGTCATACTTGCCAACCCTCCCGATTTTCGCGGGAGACTCCCGCATTTCTCCCGATTTCTGACAAAATAAGATTTACTCACGACTGTTTCCACTCGGACTTTAATAAAGCTACTCCATTGTTTGGTTTCCATGGTAGCGTGTCTCTTTAGCAGCGCGCGCAACTCAAAGTCTGAGAGGGTGAGGAAGATGAAAACTGAACAAGAATCGACAACTCGACCCTCTGATCACTCCTTTCCTGTAAAATACAGGTCCAGCCCACACATATGCTCCATGGTGCTACAGGCATTGCCCTTACAACTACAATAAGCATGCAAATGTTAATCTACAGCTCCGGCGATCCACTAGCAACGGAGTCTACAACTGCAGACGCAGCCATCCCCTACTGTAGCGTCACCTTGGATACGAGTCTAAACAGAGAGTCCAAACAACTCACAGACACGGCCAGGGCGCTGAAAGGGACCCCTTTGAGCATCAGATCTGACGACGCTGATTGGCTGAAATTATGTTTCGGCAGCATAGTTTACAGATAGCAACAGTCAGCTTGTTGGCTGCTGCTGCTCTGGCTGAGGGCTCCTTTCTACCGCCCGGACGAGAGAGGGTAATGATACACGCTGCGGCCAGCCAGGAAACATGTGATTTATCAGTAACTTTAGACATCGTAAAAAAAATGTAAACGAGATTTTATTGTAGATTATACATTTTACTGATACCAACTATATAATATTTACCTTGTTCTTTAAAAAAAATATATATATATCTTTTGGAAATATATTTTTTAATTTATTTTTAATTTTTTAATGAAAATCAAACATGTGGGAAAAGGGGGGGCGGCGCCCCTAGCGCCCCTATGGGCCTGCCGCCACTGGTTGCACTGTTGGAGGAGCCTGTGATCTAAGTTTTTCATTGCCATTTGCACATTAGCTACAGTTTTGTAGCTAATGTGCAAATGACAATGAAGCCTTGAATTTAAAAACATTTAATTGAATATGTCATTTTGTAACTTTTTTGGTTGTTTTTTTTATGTATAAAATGTAGGCTACAGAGGCTCCAAAATATGGAAAAAGGCTCTTCGGAAAACAGGCTTAAAAGTATCTACAAGTGTTTCTGTTCAAATTTCACCAGAAACACTCTCTTTCTGTTCTTGCCCACACTAACTGGCAGCTTGGTTTAGCTTGCACCCATTCTGGAACCACCTACGTAACAATTCATCAACTTCGTACAGTTTCCCCCTTCAGACGCCAACCTCTCCTCCCTTCCTTGAGCTTGGCAGCCCCTGATCTGCCTTTCTGTCCTGCAGCGAGCAGGAAATGGCCTATTGTTCTGAGATAATGTGAAATATAATGTTCTCTTGCACTCTTAGAAGGCATTTTGCCCTGACAGCCTCATCGCTATGGGCAACAGTAGGCGCCAAGTATGTGAGCACCTGCCAAACAGAGACGTCCATCAGCAGCACGGTGATGCTGGTTTACAGCAGTGAGAGGGGAGGGGAATCCCCTGGAGACTTCTTGTGGGAAAACAAGCACCTCTCACACAGCCGTTTCACAAAAACTCACCTCCACCCACTCGGTGCAACCTGGGAGATTTTCTATCATCTTCCAAAGCACATGTGAAAAACAACCTCTGAGAGCATTTGAGGCAATGTAGATCGTGAGGGTGAAACAAAAGCATTGCGGGAGAGCTTCTTCATTGTTCCCACTGGAAAGAGTGACATAGTTACATCACTCTTGAGATGAATTCTCCTTAAAATCAATCCACATAATTAAAGCTGCAGCAGACATGCCAATACGAATTTAAGGTCAAATTATGCAAAATCCACTTTTTCATGTCTTTTATACATAAACCTGTGTCCCCTCTGTGTTAAGTGTTATGACCGGCTCGTTGGCCACAACAAAAAAACGTGGAGAGACGCTCAAAGTTTCAAAAAAACCACGGCACTTTATTTGGCAACACCAAAAACAGGAGAGGATGGACGAGGGGAAAGGAGTCTTTCCGCAGCAGGCTTTGAGAGAGTCATGACCGCCCTGTGACTCCGGGCAGCTGGGCTTAAATAGCACCTCCGGCCAGGTGTCCCCGATCACACTGATTGGCCTCTTCAGCTCCACCCCATCGCAGGACCTGCAACATTCACACACTCACAGGCCCCAGGCTCTGGGGCCATCACAAAAGAGATTCTGAAAGTTTCAGGAAAAAAGATTCGCTCTCTTTTTGTCCTGCTCCATTTATATAAAAACCTGTCTGAAAATGAGCTGATCAGATTTTAGCCACTTTATGATGTCATATTGTTTTTTTGGGTTGTGTTACCATTAGCCAATAACCAACCAAGGTGACACCCCGCCCACCTTATCACCTGAATCTCCTCCTAGAGCACCATTGAGTTCTTTTTAACCAAATATCTCTCAGAGGGGCGTTGGGAGGGGCTCCTTATTTTCATCTACAGTAAAAGACAGAGAATCAGCACTTTTGAACAGGGCTGAAACAGAGGGGTTTATGGGATGCTACAATGCACGATCTGTTTGGTATTTCGTGCCTTCAGAGACATGTTTTGTATATATCTGAGACCTATAATATATTGATGAAAAACAGTACAATAGGGGACCTTTAAAGTATGTAAATTCACACCCTCACAGACACATGTAAGAAATTACGACGTTTCCAAATGCAACCACACGAGCTGGGTTTCTAGGGGCGTCGCAACATGACGAGGTCCTGCATTTAGTCAGATGTTGAAACCCTCATTGATCATTACAGTACACTGTGGAGCCGCACTCTCCCTGCTGTGGAAACAGTGAGTGAGTTTGTTTATTTGAATGAATCACTAGCCAAAAACTCATAAATATCCTTGGCAACGGTACAGATTAACAAAGCAGTTTGCAGAACAAGAACATAAAATAAAGAGAGAGAGACCTTCCACATTTTGTAATGGAACTATTTAAATCTAAATGCCTGCAGGAACAGGTTTAGGAACATGACAAGGGTTACCAAGATTTGTCACTCTCCCTCGGTTTTCTCACTCGGTTCCGTGTGTGTATAAAGTCAGTAAGGCTCAAGCATTAGCAGGTAATTCATGTCATCTTTCCTAAAGCTACAATATTAGCTCCTCTGAAGGATAATTATGGGGCTTGTATTCAAGTCATGATGGAATAATAACTGTATCAAATGAACTTTATTTAGGATCATCTCAACAGCTGGTAGCACCTTTAAAGTCAAAAAGCTTTTGCTGTTACTTATGGTAGCATTTCACTTTTTTCCCCCCACAGTCTATTCAGCTGTTGTCTGAGATAAAGCGCTGTCATAAACCATGAATACACAACTTTAGCTTTTTCAAATGGGATTCTCTATGAGGTGAAATATGCAGAGGGTGGTATATTCAGGTAATAAAAGGGTGTAAATCTGTCAGATTAGTGACAAAATGAGAGTGTGTAGGATTAAGGTAAAGCATGAATGTGGCTCCTTTTGCTTTATTACTCATCTTACATTCAAGGGATCTTTTTTGGAGGAGGTACGCACTTAAATGGATTAAAGTCACAATTCACTCAAAGTACAAAACAGACGTTTAGGCATATATCCTCTTCACTGTATCTCTGTGACTGTGCGCTTTGATGTTCAACCAGCCGCCCACTGTGACTTTCTTCCAGCTCCTGAATTGTCTGTTCAGCAGGGCTTTGGCTGAGACATTTGGAGGTGCATAACACTGCCATCTATTGTTCTTCTTCTAAAGGCTCTTAGGCTGCGCTTCACACTTGGAAGTGTATTGTTTTTAAGATTAAAGGGGGCTGTGCACGAGGCTTCACAGCGCACGTTATGAGTTTTGCAAAGTAACTTTTGTGTAACAGTGCCTCTCACCTGGAAACTTGTCGTTTATTTTATACTTTTTGGATTATAGGATTTTCTTAATGAGTTTTTATACTTTAGATTAGCCAGTTCTCCCATGAAAAAAACAACCTGCGTCTTGTAATTGTCGTTCTTCTCCCTAAATGAAACTTTTCTAAGAAAATAAGCTTAACTTATTGAGCATCCGCCCACTGGGTTTGCAAACGGTTCCATAAGCAGACCCCATTATCTGCCCCCTTAGGCACTTTTTGTAATGTTTTTATACATTAGTTTAAGTTGTGGCTTCGTTAATGATCAGTAAATAAGTTAGTAATGGTTTATTGATAAGTTATAAACCATTAAAAATGAAAACAACTGGGTTGCAAGTAGATGACAAATATTTGAACCCTAACCCTAAGTCTTTTTAACCAATTCTCTAATGGATTATTTGCAAAACTGCAGATTGTACGACTGTACATTAAAAAAAAAAAAAGTTAATGTAATTAATTTAAACTCGATTAACATAGCCTATCCGAAAAGACTTTGCAAGTGCTTCTTCTGATTCACTGTAGTAACAGGCAGCCGTTAGCTGCATTTTACAAAGTGAGCAAACAGTCTTGCACTTTTTCGAAATTATTTCCATCAATGATTTTGACTCCAAAATGAAATGCTTGAACACATTACTTTCCATACGGTTAGGTGCCATGATTATCCACTTAGCGCAGACTGCTAGTCTTCTCCATTTTGCATTAGCAAAGACAAGCCCAATAGCCAGTTTAGCCACAGCCTGTAAATAGTTTATACACTAACTGATTCATTAAGCACTAATTAATGATTTATTTACCATCAAAAGCGCAAAATATACAACCTATTGACCAGTTATGAAGGGCGCCTGATCAGAGAGTGTTACAATTGTTCACACATTGGCAGTAATAGTCAAATAAAAAATACACTGTACCCAATTTCTTCATAATGCTCACAAAACCATTATGCCCTGTTGCATTTCGAAACAGAACAATATCATAATTCTTACAAGAATGGATGCAAAAACGCCACATGCCTGCACACAGGAGGAAGTGAGAGCGAAAACAGGCCTATAAACTTGTAAGCAGACATAAACAACAAAGGCTTGGCTGTCGCGGCCCCTCTCCGCCTCACGCGGTTAACTCGGCTATAATTACTGCGCCGTGCACCGGGCTATCTGAGATTACAGGAGTGAGTTACACCTGATGCCAAGGGAAAGTACTCCATTCTTTAAATATTTAATCAGCCCCTTCACCATGAAGCAAATGAGGCGAGGCAAAAGTTGCTGAGGAGGGTTTGGGAGGGAGGGGTCTGCGAACAAACACACATGTGAACACACATGCACACACACTAGGGAGCTTAGTATGTCATCATCTCTTTAATTTTTATGCTGGTAGATCTTTTGCCAGTCTTTTTATTTCATGGTAACCTGAGAACATCTTTGAGTGAACAGTATGTGTGTGTCGTAGGTGTGTGTGTGTAGGGGGGGGGGGGGCACACACCTGCCCAGGGTCAAGGCCAAGGCTCTGTAAGGCCCTGAACACACAACAGAAAAATTCTTCCCCAGGCTAAGCCGGTTAGAGCACACTTGAGCTGCACAGGAAGTGACACAATCAGGCGGTAAATCCTGCATGCCTTGTATGTTCAAGTGGCCATGAAATGAACCATCCGCAGAGGTATATTTAAAGCGTCACACGATATGGTCTGAGGTGCAGATCACACAGAGGGCTCGTCTGAGAGGTGCAACCTGATTTCGGCAGTAAATACAAGGAGCTGGTCACCTATCTACTGCTTCAAAGTTGACACTAGAACTACCTCCGAATGCGTAATGTGGTGATTATTGTACTACTTTTAAATCAGTGTACTATACCAATTTTTTTCCCACTTTTCTACTAGTGTGAAGCAACAAAGACTTGATCACTCACTGGCTTCCCACGAGTAAACAGAGCTAATTGTGTTGCATCAATCAAAGCAAAGGGTACCTTAACCAGAAATGGAACATGGATTTGTTGAGTTTTTCCATCTGTTAAAGTCTCCACAGTGTTGGGGATAGTAGGTACAGAATAGCTGTTTAGATATTCTTCACATTGGTTTCATTCCTTTTTGGCTAGCTACCTCCACCCTTCAGGTTCAGCGGGTGTATACTTGGAGTGCGCAGCGTTCAAATGTACCAAGATGATTAATGAACAAATGCGCTCATTTCTGCGTATTGCAACACTTCAACACATATACATATATTTGGCAAACTGCACACTATGACTTGTATGGAAAACATTATTTAGTGTTTAAATGTTTTGCACCCTGCCCTGCTTAAAGGGGACCTATCATGCAAAATGCACTTTGTGATGTCTTTTAGACATAAATGAAATATGTGTCCCCGGTGCGTCGGGGAACTCACGCAGCGTCAGAAAATAAAACCCTCTCTGTTTTCCTCCGTACCCAAATCTTTAAAAACGGGTGAACAACGAGCGGATACAGATTTGCTGCCGATCTGACGTCAAATCGGCAGCGGACCCACAGAAAGTTGCTATCAGAAACAATGCCTGACGTGTTTTGGACGTAATCTCGTCTTTGTTTACATTAGCAAGCCTCGCTAACACTCAGAGCTAACCTGTACTGTGTAGAGCACATGTGTTTAAAAAGCAGGAAATAAAAAAAGAACTCACCTTGTGATAAACCCGCAAGAGAAAAAGCATTTGAGCTCCATACTGTTTCAGAAATAATCCTCAATGTGGTTTAGAACAGGATGGCGTTTTATCACAGCAGAATTTAACTTTATCTCCGGTAGAATTCTGATCAGGCATTAGCTCCGCTTCCTCTTTTTATTTTTTTAAAGCTAAGGACCCAAAATCCACGTTTCTCTAACAGGGCTGCAAAAGAGGGGTATGAGCAGTATGAGGCATGGCTACAATGGGTGATCTGTTTGGTATTTTAAGCAAAAACCTTCACAGACATGTCTTGTATAGGTATGGCCCTACAATATATGTTTCCAATATAGCATAATAGGTCCACTTTAATTTACATCAGAATCATAATTATTTATTTATAATTTAGTAACAAATTCAATATTTAAGGGATGCACACACTCAATACAATATAATACATGTAATTAAATGTTATGGATATAGTTTATTAAATGGGTGTGGACTTGTATTTGTACTTGTTAATGTGCTTTGATAGTAACGCTACTTAAACTTCTTTTGAATGCTTTTACTTGGAACCGAGTATTTCTACACTGTGATGTTACGACTTCTCTCTAAGTTAAGATAGACTGCTTATTTTTTGGGGACAACCACTGCTATACCTACTGTTTAACTAAAGGCAACTCAAAAGCAACGCCTCAACTAAGTGTGGCGTTAACTGGCGTGCGCTCAGTGTTCAGGCGACTCTGGTGCATGTAAACGGTTCCACGTGAGAGGCTGGAAGTTCAGGAGAGGGTGTTTATTGGACACGGATAAAAACAACAACACTGGTCCAATAACCAGAAGTGGGAAGTTATTGGAGTACAAATTCTTTGTTACTGTACTTACAAGGTGGGGGTCGCGTAAGGTTTGGAGAACCAGCTCGAGTGCGGCTGGAAATTTGACAAATACAACAACGGAAAAATCTGGCAGCTTCCTTCCAGAGCCCCGTCCCCAACAACGCAGGAACGCGGCCTCATGGGACCAGATGAGGGCACGGAGATAAGTTTGTGCACAGATGAAGCTGACAGGCAGGTAGGCCATCCCAGTTATTTTAGGCCGGGTCCGAGATGATTGTCGGTGCTTTTTACAGTAGCCACGGCTTCCACAGGATGAAACTGGTATCAGGTACTTCTACTCCACTAATTTTCCTTTTTTTTTTTTGTTTTTTTTTTTTTGTCTGACGAGCTTCCTTTACATTTGCAACACAAATACCTGCGTACTTTTCGACTTCTCACAGATGTTGAACACAGGAATACCTGCTAGCTTACTATTTCTGTACAGTTTTCCAACAGGCTGGTTCCTTTAGTCTGACATGTCCTGTTCTGGGTGCCGTGGATTCATTGATGGTATTGAGGAGTTATCTGCGTGCCTTTGATGTTGAACCGATCCTTGTGATCCAGTCATTTCCTGTGGTCTTCTCTAAATGAAGAGGCGGACCAATGAAAACGTTGTCATGTTGCCGTTGTTCCAGGTGGGAAAGCATTCATTAGCTAAAAGTGACTTATTGTGTTTAGTAGATATTAAAGGGGAGGGGGTCAGCGGTATCTTTAAAACAGCGTTATGTTAGATGGGTACTTTTTACTGAAGTACATTTCAAAGCCTCTTTACTTTTGACTTGGAGTAAAAGAAGGTTTAGTCCATACTTTCTACTTATCACCAGAGTATTATTAAACACGAGTTATCCTGTACTCTACTTGGTAGAAGCGCAACCCACCGGGTGTACTTTATGCCCATCTCTGCCATTCTCCCACCACCGTCTTAAGCCCCTCAGGACTCTCAGCGGCTCTTCTCTCTGAGAAGCCGTGCGGGGGGACTCCTGGAGCTCTCTGAGGTGTATGCGTGAGGGCGCTTTCTATGAGAGACGTCTGGTGACGCTCATCCTCTCCTGGAGCACGAGCGGCCGCCAGACAGCTCCAGAATCGTCTCGCTCTTCCTCTTCCGTCCTCTTGTCTCCGGGTGCTCGAGAGAGGAACAGTTCACCGCTCTCCTGTCCTGAGGGAGACAGGAGGACCGGGAAGGAAGGTAGTAACAGAGAATTTATATGATATCGGATACTGACTGGACTTTTTAAGACTTTTCTTATGGAAACTATTTTATGATTTTAAATGGTTTCTATGATATATTATACGTTTTTAATGCTTGTTTTTTTACAACCATTCAGAACTTATGGTGTCACGGCTTGTGTTTAGTGACATCCATTCATTATTTCAGGAACTTTTCTTTTTGAACGACTTAAATTACTTTTGCGATATACTGAACGCTTTTTTTTTATCGACATTTAAAAAAATGACATAAATCATACTTCATATTTAGTATCTTTTAGTTTGTTTTATGGCTTTTTATAAAATGTCCTTAACACACTATACATTTATTTTCTTAAAATGTCATATACATTTCATGAGCTCGCGGAAGTTCTTTCAGCGAAGATGGGATACGATTTCAGTCCGCATGCTTATAAGCTGACTGCAATCACACGGCGGTCTGTCTCATGCCTACTTATATTTTCACCTTCGATCTCAGCAGCAATCAGCGTGCTGCAGCAAACTTTAAAATGGTTCTCCTTCTCTCCTGAGTCAGCGTGATTTCGGCTGTTTCCATGCCGCTCCTCTCCATCTCTCTCACCTCCTTTCATCATAGCCCAGTTGCAGGGAGCTATCAAAGCCTATCAATTCCCCTCTCACCATCTCTCATCAAAATCCAGATCGGTTCAGCATCATCACGGAGTGGTCTAGACCCCGGGTGTCCCTACTATGTCACCGGCTGCATTCTCCCCTTTATATACAATTTCAGGGATCGGTCGGTCTAAATCGCCAAAGCTTAACATTCTATGTGCATGTGTCAATTAAAAGTTCTTTAAACAAATGAAGTCTCTCCTGATTGAGATTATCTTGTGGTTTCTTTTGACAAGACTTTTCATATTTTTAGAGCTTTTAAAACTATTGCTGCATGAATATTATCAACTATTCTTTTATCATTTCTGATAACCTTGTTCAATTTTGTCATTGATGTTGAATACTATACCAGACTTTTTTCTAGCTTTTTTCTGACATTTCTATCTTTTAATGTTCTTCAGAGGCACGATGTTTTAATCTCAAGTGTCCCGAGAAAGGACTGCTCCAGAGCCCACTATTTGCAAGGTGCCGCTGCGTCATCGGTCCTGCAAATGACTTCTCCAGATGCGGCAGATCCTTGGAAATCTCCCGGAGGTGGCGTCCTTTCGTTGCATGATTGTCGAAAATTATCAGAAAGCACCATTGTGTTAGAGCTCTCACTCATGCATTGCACATGCTTTGTGTTGAACACTTGAAAGTGAAATGCTAAACTGGCAGAGTAGTACCAATAGTGAAGGTAGCTTAATATTTAAAGAAACAAGGTGTTATCAAAAAAGGTATAACAGGGACACGTATAGCCTCAATGGTCCTGAAACTAGCTGATACAGTTNCCAGGGCGTGCTGACATCACACGCTGGGAGATGTGCCCTCATAATGATTTCATCACGCGCTGACATCACCTTGCAACTCTGTCAGCCGAGAGTGATGCGTTCGAGGTCTGACGCCATCCCTGCTGTGTTTACTGGACTGCTCTGTCTGTCAAGATGACATCAACGCAGCTTCACTTCCCTGAAAGGAGTGAGTCAGCCGCTCCTGTCTGTTAGACGGGAGGGGAGGAGAGGAGAGGCATAGAAATTACAGGGATGAACATGTCGTCCCCATTGGGAAAAGGCTTGAAATCTAAAGAGAGTACTCAAGGGTATAGGACAACAGTAGATGGTTTCAACTCATCCAAACACACCTAAAATCTTACCCCAAAATCAACTGAGGTTTCCCTCTAAATAAAAGATAGAATTTCCCAAAAATCTTCAAAAGGAAAATTCAATTTATGCACGTTTCCATCCACTGCTGTTATACAAATATAAGGAATACTGAAATTGGGTGATATGTACACATGGATAGAGCTTACTTACGGAGAAAGAAGTTTACTTACCTTACCATTTCTCCCTCTATTTTTCTTGTAAGAGATCAAATATATTATGGATAATCAACCTGAACAATGGGTAGGGTATCAGAGAGAATGACGCCAGCCCCAAGGGCCTCTGCATGGGTCCACATCATTACTGAGGCTGAGACATAAGAAGGAAAAAGGACAGTAAAACCTTAATAAAAGCCCTTTTTGAAAGTTGGTGAGCAGAAAAGGAAAGACAGCATTTGGGCATTTTACAGGAGACACAATGTTAGAGTTGCTTTATGCTGTCATTCAGCAGTTTTCATTCTGCGCCGTGCACTATTTCTCCTGGCCCGTCCCAGGAGAGAGTAAGGGGAGATGGCTGGAGGAGAGTGATGCTCTTTAGACACTGGATCAGTTATCGCTGAGCCGAGGAGGCAGAACCTGTGATAGATGCTGTTCCCCAGGAGAGCTGATCATTAGAGGAAGGGGAGAGAAGGGGATGTAGGAGGGAAGAAAGGACAGAGGAGGGGTGAAGAGTTTAGAACGAAGGAAAGGTGATCTCTGAAGAGCTGCGTCTCTTGAGACTTGTTCTTGGTTGTTTCAGAAGTGGCTCTTGGTGACTCTTTAGGGCGATGGGAATAGAGCTGCAACATGAAGTGATCAAAGGAAGAAGTCTCAGAGAGGCAGCCTCATGTCTTCGTTCTCTTTGTTTTCCCTAACATTCTTATTTGTGCCAGTGTGTATGTCAAAAGGAAGAAAGGCGAAAGGGTTTGTTTCCGTACAGAAACTCTATGACTCATGTTTCCTCCGCTTTGATCTGCGAGCTGTGCACAGCCCCGGGATAAACCATTTCAGGTTGTCTAAACAATTTCCAATCACTGTTTCCATATTTAGGTGCTTATACAGAGGAGAGAAGAGAGAGCCTCGCATGCTAACACTCGTCTCTGAGCGGCAGGGAGGAGGGGAGAACCTGATTCTATCCATTAAGAGTGAAGCTAGACATTGATTTGTGCAGACGGCACACGCATGCACAAACAAACATGCATGTGTGCACACAACGCACACATCTGCACCGCCATATGCCCCGTGAGGTCAGCTTACCGAGCGCCCCCTGAAAACACACACCTCCATCTCTCATCTCACTCTCCAAACACACATCTGCTCCCCAGCGTGCACCCCCCTCTCTCCCCATTTACCCTCTGTGAAATCAACTCCTATTAGCAAACCCCACCCACCTCTTTCTCTGCTCACCTTTCCCAATTACCCAGCAAACCCTCAAACAATTCAAAAACTGCAGAGAAAACCACTTCAACTCTGAGCTCGATTTCATGAATCGTGTGTGAATGTGTGTGTGCTGCATGACATCATTCAGCAGTTCCTCTGGGCAGGACTCCATCCAGCTAAATAATCCAGGCCAGCTCCATAAAGCAGGGAGTGCCGCCACATTCCCCCAGCCATGTAATATCAAGTGGTATTAAGTCACCATAACTGTCGGCCTTCTTCCTTCCTCATGCTTCCTTTCTGCACTCACAAGCGCACGTCATTTGAGGCAAAATGTAAAGAAATCAACACTATCTTTATTCCCGATTTTGTTTGTGTATCAGATGTGCTGTAAGCATGCAGCAGGTGGCTCCATATTAACCTTCGCCCGCAGTCTGAGCAGCAGAGTGAAGCCCGGCGCTCCGCAGGGATCTGGTTTCGGCTCCTCACTCTTCCCTCCGTCCCAGCATCCCTCTGGACTCCCATTATACATGACATCAGAGCCTCTCGACAGCCTCGCACAGCTGTGGCCAGAGCAGAGCAACACCCAGGAACCACCCCACCTTCCTCAAACAGAAACACAGGCAACAGGGATTCTTGCTCTTTAGAGACATTTAAACCCTTGTTTTATATCTTGCAAATAAATGCAGATCACTTTAAATGATTTTAGGAAACATTTGCAACACAAAATGTTTCAATTCTGCAGCAGCATTGCTAGTTTAAACTGTTTTAAAGTAAATATTTTCCTGCAAAAGGGCAGAAAAGGTGTCCTTACTGGAAGGATTGTAAGGGTTTAATGGCCAAGAGTGGTTATAGAAGTACATCAGAAACTGCTTAGATAGCAGAAAAAAGAGACAAACTGAACATGTGGACTTCATTTTGTTTCAATGTCACCCATATCCTGTATGAGCATTTGTATTTCACCAGTGTTTCATCTTATTTCTCCTGCATTAATGTTTCTTTCACAACCACTGAGGAATTTTAACAGGTGCTGGCTCCACTTTCAATCCACAAGAAGCGTAATGGGACAAAAGAACAACTGGCGAGAGCACCTGTTTTCTACCAGGCTGGGAAACTGGAGCTCATTTCCAAAATCACACTTGAGAGTGAAAAACAAAGAACCACTATCCCTGGCCTTTTTCCTTTGTCACAGCTGAAGATCAGCACATACAGTATCCTTACTGTGACCCCTTGTGTTCTGATTGATGGACAGCCTCTGCGTGGAGGAGGGAACAGTTCCTGACACCTTCAGAGCTGCACTACAGAGACACCGTGTGGTGGCAAATCACAAACCAGAGCCCAGAAACCAACATAATACTTGCACACGCATATGAAATGTACATATTGACATTTATCAAATAAGTGATTTCCTACTAAAAAGGGACTAATGGTCGCTAAGAAAGAAACACATGTACAACTAACACTCAAAAGAACTGTAACAGATTTTCTTTCTATGAATTTGGCACTACACATTCAAACAGATAAGGGGCAATGGTTCTACTTGGATTTTTTTAAAATAAATGTAGGATACCAAGTTGTGTAGAGCTAGCTGATAAGTGGTTTGACGAAAGAAGAAGCGTTTGATTAATGTGTGCCCCAAGTTGTATTTCAGATGTTTGATCTATTATACTCAACCCTTTAAATGTCTTATCTTGTAACCAGGGGTTGGATTCGAACCGGATGTTGTCTTGAAAAGAAGATACAAATATATAGAGATGCTATGGAAACCTCTGTAAGAGCATTATTTCCTTTCCAGAAGGAGACTGACGCCAAAAAACACGCATTTGTTGACTTTGAGTTGAGATCACCTGAGAGGCATAAGGTCAGTCATCCCCCGGAGAGCCCTGCAGGAGACAGCTGTCCACACACACACACACACACACACACACACACACACACACACACACACACACACACACACACACACACACACACACACACACGGTGAATCCCCTCCATAGGTGCTGTGGAGCCATATGGTGGTTCTGGGTCATCACCTCCACTCAGAGTTCAGAGGTGCCTCATTTCTCATTGACATTAGATTAGAGTCATTTAAAAGGATTTAACCAGACACAGCCCGCCCTGACATTGCTTCCATTCTCCACTCAGAATGCATCCGGCTTCACATAGACTATTTACTGTAAAAGTCAGATGACCTCAGCGTAGAAGAGTGCATGTCAAAAGGGCTTTCGTAAAGGCTGAAAAAAACCCTTGTTCTCGCCATACAGGAAATGTGACTTGCTGCAAAGAGAAGGGTAAAGTCACCCAGAAGATCGATGCAAATTAGACTCAAGCCCTTGTGTGTGTGCGTGTGTGTGTAACGTGTGTGAGCTCGGCTTGCATGCCTAGAGAACTGGCAGAACATGCCCCTCTGAGGTTAGACACGCTAGATGGAAAATACCCCTCAAACACCTCCAAAATTATTCAACGGTCTCTCCTTCTTCTTCTTCGTCTCTTTTCAACAATATCTTTGATCTCTCCAACCCAAGGCTTCTCCTGTTCCTAATTCATCCGCATGTACTGTACCTGCCTCTTCACGGCACTACCTTCGTGCTGACTGTCTCTTTTCACTGAAATTGGATCAGAGGTTGCTTTATTCGCAGAGGGATCGACTTCAGTGCCTGGGTCTTTTTCTTTTTCTTCTTCTTCTTCTTCTTCTTCTTCTTCTTCTTCTTCTTCTTCTTCTTCTTCTTCTTCTTCTTCTTCTTCTTCTTTTTTTTCCTCTTACAGTGAGAGGGGGATAGAAGTAGCAGGAGGTGCAGGGAGAAGTGGAGCCTTCTTCCTCCATCAGCTCTGCCCTGTGCTCTGTTTGAAAACTCTACATGTTATAGAAGACATATTCTTGTATTCCCAAAGGCTCTGTCGTCTTTGTCTCCTATAAAAGTATCAGACAAAAGCAGGGTTGCGACATGTTGCCATGAGACCTCTGGGGGGTTTCCCTGATTGGAGATGATTGAGTGGGACCCTCGGGGCTTGGCTTTGCATCTCCTGAAGTGGCCCCCATCTCCCTGCTCCTCACCTGAGTAAATGGCCTCTTGTCTGCTGCCAGCTCTTGATTACTACCCTTCATCCAAGAGAATGGATGGAGGGCAAAGAAGAGGGATGTGTGCGTGTTTCTGGAATAACTAAAACCAGGAGGTGCAGAAAGTCCCTATGAGACACACTCTGTAACAGCTCGTCAACGGAAAATGAAATGAAAATCAAAAATATTGTTGAGTTCCAATCCCGCCTTGACCCCAAATGAAGTCAACATACCGTTGTGTCCTTGGGTAAGACACTTTACCCTAATTTGCTCCTGTGGGTGTTGTCCACAGTATTCACTGTTACATGTCTAAAATATGTAATATATGTAATGTAAAGCGCTTTGAGCATCTGGAAAAAAGCTACAATAAATGTAATGAATTATTAATTACAAAAGGTGTTACTATATTTTGCAACAGTTCAAATGATCGTCATGGACACCCCTGACCACAATACACACACTGGATGACCTCCACGGCAGAACATAAAGAGGTAATAAGAGGATTTTACCTTTAACCTTGATCATTTCAAATAATACAAAATCTCACACTTTCTGTTGCTAACAATAACTAACAATAACCCAATGTGTCTGAAATATGCAATTTCATCACAGACGAACACAAAACAGCAGTCAAATGAACACAGGCCTGCATGTGTGTGATTAAAGTCTTTGGGGTTTCATGATTAAAAGAACACCTTCTCAGTAATGCACATGTTTTGGCCACCTGACAGCAGCTAAAATACACCAAGAATCCAGCTTTCTTTTATCTCCAACAACATTCCCCTAGCTACCAACATCCTTTCTCTGTTGTTTAATCACTCGCTCCAAACTCCTGTAGAGATAAGTTATTCAGCAGCTGCTACATTTTAAAGTCCATGGTCTGTATTCAAAACAGGAAACGTGTGAAAGACAGCACACACCTGGGCAGGCATCACTCTTTGAATAAGATCTGTTCTTTGTATAATGGGTTCTTGGGCTACCTGTGTGTGCTGATAAACTCCAGCAGACACAGGAAACAGCGGCGACAGACCGTCAACTCCAACCTGCTCACAACGCAGACCGGCCTCCATCTGTTGCCACTTTTGAAAGGAGAGGCTGAAAACACATTTGTGTAATTTGGCATGTTCTTTCAAATGGAAATAATCCGCCTGTTTCTCTTTCCGAGGGGAGGCTCCCCCTCTGTCGTGGCTTTTCAAGGTAAGATTAAGAGGACGTTTTTTTTATCGCGCTGGGTTTAGCTCTCTCTCTTCCTCTGGTGATTTCTGTGCCTTCAATCTGTCTCTTTGAAATACACAGAGGGCTTTTCTGAGCTGCCTCTCTCTGCCCACTATCAGCCTGAGGAGGGAGTGGTGAATGTATAAACTGTTTCATCTAAAAAAGAAATAAATGAATAAAATTAGATTACAGAGATGTGACATAAAAATCTAAGAAAAGTAGAACCCACTCCCTATTTCTGCATCAAGTTCTTAATTGTAACTGTCAAGTGGGAACTAAGCATTTTTTTTTTACTTTTGTGTTTCTCTTATTTTCCTACGATACTGTTATGATTGGCTGTGAATAAAAGAAATATGAAGGTCGGACCATCTATTTCTATTTTTATTTTTTTTGAGAAAGGGTCAGGTAACAGAAGATTATTTTCTTCTCCCTGCTCCTTTTCGGGTATGGTGTGTTATAATTGTTATACATTAAGTTGTAAAATGAAATGAAATTGGTGGTACATTAAAAGGAATGTAAGAACACAGTTGTGTAGCATAACCCCTTCAATCGCATCATCTTTAGGGGAATTTAAGAGATTGTTTGATGTTTTTTTCTGTGTCTATTTGCATTAATTGTCCTGTCATCCTCTGTTTAGCGTCTTTGAAAGTTCTTCAACTCAACTTCAACAACAAAGAGAGTCACAAGTTGCACCTTTAGAGCAGGAAATGATGACCCTGAGGTAATTCGTTTTTCACCTCCTGACTTGAGGCCTGAACAGATTGGAGCTTTGTTGCGCCGGCCAACATGACCAGCAGTGCAAACAAGTGTGACTCAGATAGAGGACCATATGATGAACCGTCTGATCCTGCTGATGAGGAAAGTGGAGGTCAAACTCTTTCTGTGTGTATACGGTGTGCATGAAAAGCCGTGTAAGGAAAGATTTTCATTGAGCGCACGGGGACAGAAAGCGTCATGTCTGCAGTAAGTGAACATGGCTGTTTTGCATCCCATTAGAGGCTTTCTGTGCTGACACCACATTAGTGTTTTGTCCCTACAGCAGCCTGCACTCTGCTTTAGTAAGAGAATCCGTCGTGAGGGTTTAGTGTTACACGGGATTCTGTGACCTGACTGAATTTCAGCTGCAACTGGCAAAGTTTTGCCTTAAGTCACATTGCCAAAAATGCTGACCCTACTTAATAAAATCAGAAATGATTATTTATTTCCATTTGTAGTCTCAGTTAATGGCAAAGGCTTCCAAATAAGGGGCCACCTGCTCAGCCTCAACAGGAGCGATAAACACTTCAACCATCACACTTTGCCATTGAGAGCCATTTGGGGTTCAGTATCTTGCCCAAAGATACTTGGAAATGTTGACAGCAAGGATTGAACCACCAACCTTTGGAAAGGTGGACAATTTGAGGCCAATTTGTGTCAAAACCACCATGGACACCCCGAAATGTAGTCATTTTCACCCTACAGTAAAACAAGTTTGGATGATTAAATGTAGCAATTATAAAAAATCAAAAGTCTAATGCTTTTCTCTTGTTACTACTGCTATTGTTTTGCACACACACTTAAAAAGATGTCCAGCAATTAAGTATCTATCATTAAGTTGGAGGAAACAAAATACATATTACAAAAAAAAAGCAGTCAAAGTGGATGCATGTTTCTCCAAAGCGGTTACATAACAACCCACCAGGAAGCGTTTTAGCCATGTTTTTCTTGCACGTCTGACCTGATACACATATACACATAATACAGCTGTGTACACTCTGCTTGACCACATAAGCTTTGCAAGTATAAGTATGCCCAGAAGCGTATTTCTTCCCTCAAAGTCTCTTAAAATGGACGTAACCTCACAGCCAAAGTTGTTTTTTATTATTGTAGCTTTCCAGCTTAAACTGATATCTGACAGTCAGCTAAGTCATTTTCTATGTCCCGACAAAGCTCCACCAAAGTCAAATATCAAAAAGCATTACTGAATGTCTTTTATGAAACAACCTTGCTAGGACCTCTTGAAATCATCTTAAACTTTGTGCTACAGTAGTGTAATTTCCATTGTTTGGTCTTCATCTCATCATACCTGAACATTCCAGGAGTGAAACGGTCAAATCATTTGCCAACTACACATTTGCCAACCAAGTGGTTTGGAATGCAGGAGGTGCACACCACCGTTCACTCGTGTCCGTGGACTGCCAGCTGCTGACATTTAGCGGCAAACATCACAGCATTCACACAGATGTAAACACACGAGAAAGCATTCAAACGTAGACAAACACTCAGATCACACACAGCCAAGTTCTCAGTGTGGGAGAATGCCGACGTGCTCTGTATCAAAACCACATCACACTCTGAACCCAGGATGAAACTGCAGCGAGTCTGTGGCGGAACAGCACACACTCATGCTACGCTTCCCAGAGGTTTGGAGCAGAACCTGGGCTCCAGCCTAACCCCGTCAGCCGGTTCTGACCACGCTGCTGGAGCAGAGGAGAAATGTTGGCAATACTCCACTGTTCCACATCCAAGAGAGACTGGAAGTCCAAGAAGGGTGAAGAAAGGTTTCTGTTTCTTTAGGCTCTCAAAGTTCAAATCAATCCCTGCGTTTGACTATAATAATGGTTTGATGTTCCATTTCTAAATGAGACACTTTGAGTCATTATGTTTGCCCTAATGTGACACCAGAGGGATCATGACATGCCAAAGTTCTTAGCAGCATTATGTGTATGGGCTGCAGCTGGACCTTAAATGTCAATTAATAATGAAAAGATACAATCCATACGAATTCAGAGAGATCTAACCGGGGATAGTTATTGCCTGGAACTAGACTTCCATATTTGTTTATTGAGGAACTGCTTAACTGCATGGAGTTGGACCAGCGCAACACAGATGTTTTACCCCTTTCACTCTCTGATCGCTAATGTTAACACGCATCTATTATGCATACACCATAATATTGGTCGAGAGGGTGGAGCTGTGAAGGGATTATGCATTGCTGCGCCTTTATTCTGATTGACAGGTAGCGATTTATAAAGTATCCATGCTTTAAAGCACCCTCTACTTTAATCATCCATTCATGCTTTTTGTTCAAACTATAAACTCATAAGCAAAATGGTAAATGATTAAATGAAGTAAGCGAGAAGTGAGGTATTTTTCTTAAAGACTTTTATAAATGTTGACTTCTTTTTACAAACAATGGGGTTTGGTTTTTAGAAAGAATGCAGGTTTAATAAATAATCATAAGAAGAGAAAGGGCAAGCAGCAAGGTTGGTGGATGTGCAATGGACAACTGAAATGGAGGGAAAACAGTTTGTGACTAATAAACTGCATAGTTTATAAATCTGATGAGAGAACCACAAAGAAAGTTCAATAAAACCCTTTAAAAATCACAGAATGTTCTTGTTTTATTCCTCCTTTTTGCATGATGAATGTTTTCCATCTGTTTCTTGGAAATCTATGGAGGCTTTACGTATGCTAGTTGCCTCATGTTGGATGACAGCTCGTCAAGATGATTGACAGCAGTGGGTGGGCTTCAACAGGTGGACACATGCACAGACAATCAGGCTACGCACACACACACACCCCCGCACACAAACAGTTGCATGCTCCTCACCTCCATTACTCCTCGCCTTCTGGTCCCTGCAGGACAGTTGGATGGGAGCCTTCATCCTCATCTAGTAAACATACACTCTCACTGTCAGGCTAACATGCTTTCCAAAATCCATGCTGAGCCAAAACGAATGGACACAGGCTCACAAACAACAACCCACAGACAGGCACACACATGCGACCCCCACAGAGGAAGTGAGATTAGCTTTTTGCTGCTACTGTAATTCAGTTATCCCTCGCTGCCGGGGGCCAAATGGCGGGCAGGGAGTAGGATTCTGCTGTGTGTGTACTTTGTGTGGCCGGCGGCTTGCTTATCCTCTCGTACACAGGTGAATGCCTTCTTGTCTGCCACACTGCATCCCCCCCTGTCTTCCCACAACCCCAGGACACCGTGGGTGCCCCCTCGCTGCTAAACTGCCATCTCCAATCCACTAGCATGAAGGGGAATTTCTGACTCGAGAACCTTGCCTTCTGAAGGGTGTTTTCCCTCACGCTCCCAAACAGGCGTCACAATTGTCACAAGTTGGGAGAAGGGAGGATTTTTAAGCGGTGACACTGTGACAAGGCCCACCAATATAGGCTTTTATATTTGTCTTATCAAATATGACATACAACGTAAATTAATATTATATATATATTGTAGTAATAATAATATAATCTATTTATTATTGTAAATGTATATTGTTTGTAGACATACATTTAGATGTACATTTTGTTAAAAGAAAGCTTTTTTTTTTTATAATTTAGTTTTTTGGAGAAGGGGTGGGATTAAATAACTTCTTCCCACCCGTTTTTGGATGTGTAATTAGGTAGATAATTTGTTTATACATAATTTGTACGTCAATAATATTCTTGTTTATCAATTTGATACTGCTTAAAGGTCACCTAGTATGCAAAATTCACTTTTTCACATCTCTTATACATAAACATGTGTCCCCTCTGCGTTAAGAGATTCTGAATGTTTCAGGAAAAAAGATTCGCTCTCTTTTTGTCCTGATCCATTTATAAAAAAACCTGTCTGAAAATGAGCTGATCCGATTTTGGCTACTTTATGATGTCATAAGGGTTTTTTGGGTTGTGTAACCATTAACCAATAACCAACCAAGGTAACCCCCCTTTTAGCCAAACACTTCAGAGACATATTTTGTATATATCTGAGACCTATAATATATTGATGAAAAACAGTATGATAGGGGACCTTTAAGTTTGTACAGTATCATAATTCTCTAGTTTCATTTAATCATTACTATAATTTTTTTGTATTATCGTTTTACACATTCTAAATAAATCAAATCAAATCAAAAAACCAATGTTTCCAGTGGAGCCAGTGAGCAGAGGCCACATCATTAATCTGCGAACCTGCACGCAAATGCTCAAACACCATCCATGAAAGTGAGTCATGACCATACAACTGCATGCGTGCACACAGTGGGAGGGGGCTTTCTGGCGCATGTTAGCCACAATCCGGGGCTTTTCCTCCCTCCACTGTAGACCCCTTGCCAGGCCAGGCTTGGAAAGAGGTCACATTCTCCAAGGTGTGTCTAAACAGAGATGACATGTGGATGTGCTGGCACCGCTCTCGGCTCCCTACCACCGCATCTCGCACCCCTGCCAGAAAAGCAACCGCAGTTGTTTTCTTTCCCCTCTCTTTTTCTTCTTCTCTTTCCCCCCCGAACAGCAGCCCTCTGCCAAAGAAAACAGAATCATTGTTTGTTTTAATGGTTGTTCCATTCCTCAGTTTTATCCTGACTTAAAAATACCAATAAAGTAGAGAAAGGGGGCTTGACAAGTGAAATTATGCCTGTTTTAATTTGGGTACACGATTGCCTTTATTGCCTGAGGAGTTCTACCTGTCACTTTTCCTTAAACAGTTTTTCTATTGACTGACATGTTTGTGGAAATATATCACCGTGACTTATTCCCATTATAACATGAGAGCGTAGTATTTATAGTATAAGATGTAGGCTATCATTAGATCTTTTCTCAGGGCAAACATCTAATTGACGGATAGTTACAATAACCAATGGAATAATTAAAAACGCTGTTTATAAAAACACAAAGTAGTGCAGTTTCCTTTCACATGAAATATATTTTTATTTCAGTGTGATGCTGGCCAGATTCCGGTTTCCTGCGAGCAGTATGATTTGCAAGTGACACCTTCTTGTGTAACAGGATGTCTCCATTTAGACTGAATGACAAGGTGAGCAACACGTATTAAAGATCCCCTCCAGACAGGTTTAAGGAAATATAAAAATACTCTGCTTTGAATTATAATTTCCCTGACACGGTGTTGACATGTGTATATGAGCTCCAAGTTACCAGACATTTAAATAAGTTGCATATTGGATCATGATTGATTTCCAAAGGTAAGAAATGTTCCTTTTCAGCAGATAATTGTAAAAACAGCATTTTAAGGTCAAACATTCAAGTGACAATAAGCACTTTTTAGAGTAGTGGGGCCTCTTAGCTGAGATCATTGGAGCCACAGGTATTATATTCGAATACGTCTCTATCTACAGCATTTTTTGGTCAGCGTGAGACTGAAAGATGATATTTTGACACAACATCCGTACATATTATTATCTTTTAGGGTTATATCGCTACCATGTTCATAAACAGTTGCGATTCTACAAATGTAGCAATCACAGAGCAGCATTAGCATTTATTTGCCACTTCTACTAAATCTAGCTATTTAGCTGCTAAATGCACCTCTAAGTTATATAACTATTTCTTAATATTGATTCTGAACCAATACAGTAAACTACTGGGCTTAAAAAACAATGTTAACCAAATCAAAGGGCTAAAAGATGCTTAAATGCTCCGGAGAGCTCTATGGGTTTTACAGGAGCAACACAGTTTACAATACATCTATTGTTAAAGTAACATATTGATAAATGCATCTTAACCGTTAAATACCAAGTATTCCGGCTGTGTTCAACTAAAAAAGTTAAGAAATAAAAGGAACATCAACATTTGGAAGGATTTCTGAAAGCAAATGAATGGCTGCCATGGAGAACTTTAAGTACTAAAAATGAGCAATGAGTAACATCTTCATTTGTATGTCACGATCCCAACACTGCTCCTGTGCCTCCCCACCTGATAAGCCTTTAAAGCTGACAGCACAAGATCATAGCTATCTGGTAAATGGGAATGCGCTGAAAGCTACCCACACTCAGCGAATTGCTTTGGCTTGCATCATTTTTGCGTCCCTGGCTGAATAAGTGCTTACTTGGTTGTAATAAAACAACTGCGAGCTGTAACATTGAGTTCAGGGTGAAGACAGCAGCGTGCAGACCTCGGGGGAATCTATAGAACTAAACCCATAGGTATTTCTACAGGTCCTGGCCAAGACCTGAGCGAGTATCAGGTTCGTCGCAGAGCTCATCAAAATTCAGACCTGTCCTGGTTTTGATTTACTGCATCCCTGGAAGAGAATGCAGAACATCACCTGCATCTGGTTTGCACTGACAAATCAAACCCAGTTGTGGTGGGAGGGCACGGAGTTAACCAAAATAGGGACTTTAATCATTTTTATGGATGGTAGGAGTTTACAGGTTTTAAATACATATTTATGTGTTCTGGCGCGGTGCACTTGGAGGATGAATCATGGCAGTGATCCGGCTGTGAGAAGGCCACAGTGAGCACAACAGGCCATGGGCTACGCAGAGCAGGATAGATACGAGGTGTGGACGAGCGAGGTTGGGTCAGCGAGGACAGCAGGGGAGTGGACAGGATCAGATTTAAGTAAGTATATCTGTCAGAGAACTGCAGATGAGATGTCATTTGATACCACAGTCGATACCGGTGATGCAGTGTTTGAAGACAGTCATTATGCTAACATTAAGTAGTCCACAAATGTTACTGCAATCAGAACATGAAGTAGTCGACAGAATAATGGAAAGCACTTATGGATGTGTGAAGTTTCAATGTAAAGCTTTGTTTGCTCGTAACAGCTGTACTTGCAAAGCATAACTTCTGACTTTTTTGCAGACATAATGTGCTTTGTGATGCTGATAAAAAGCAGCTTCAAAGTGAAATGGTTGTGAAACTTTGACCATGTTTATAACGTGTGTAATGCTTAAGAATGGTTACCTAAAAAGTAGCTGGAACATACAAAAGGATAAGATGAAAGGCTGTGTATTAGGTGAACTAACATTAAAAAAACAGACTCAGAACTATTAAAGGCAAAGGCTGCTTGCTCAAATTATGATAATGTGGAGGTTTCAGGGGTCATCCTTTTATTCTTTAAAAACCTTGATCCATGGTATAAATTATTCATTTTATGATAATATTCTTTACAATGCAATTATCGTAATAGTTATCACTACAATAGACAGTATTTAATGGTATTTTACTGTACAATATTTGATTGTACATTCTGTTCTTGTATATATCTTACTCTATTTACATATATATAGACTCTTGCATTTACAACATTCTCTGCAATATTGAACTTTTCTGACACGTATTTAGTTGACTTCATCCGCATTACTTGCACATTGCTCTGCAACATAATCTGCACTATTTTATTCTAATCTTCCTACTGTTTCATTTTGCACTATTTTAATTTAATACATTATTTTTTGTCCAATATAACTATGTTTTTGTTGGAGAAACTGACTTCCATTGCTACACTGTAGCTACTGTGCATATGATATTAGAGCCTTTGAAACTTGAATCTTTGAATCTACTGCAAATTGAAGATTTTTTTTCTTCTGTTTTCCCCAAAGCAAGGTCAAAATATAACCCAAGTATGCAACAGTGCACTGATTTGTGTACATGGTAACTGTTGCATCCTGTTTCATTTTATTGTTTCACATATATTCACATTACTGTTGAGCTTTTCCTCTTCTTCAGTCATTATCGTGTTTACAATCTGTTAGCAGTAAGCTATCTTCCCCCTTTACAAGCAGCTTTACGGAGGTCCCACATTCTCCTCTCAGACCTGTTTCATTGAGCCATTGACTATTGAAGGTAAGTCCTTATTAGCCTCTTTCATTAACCACTAATGATGCTTCAGACAGCAGCCAGCTGTTCGGACACAGCAGCTTTCCCTCCAGTTAGCGTCTGTGTACGTGTGTGGGTGAACAGCGCCATAAATGTGATGGAAAGGTGCTGTTAGGGGCCACAGAGCTTTCACGTGGTCCCCTCATCACTCCTCACATCGAAACCGAGCAGTTGGAGCAGGATAACACACCATTTGGAGCCGGACGAAAGAGAGAAACCCAGTGTTTTTGTTTCCCCCGGCTCTGGGGTTTGGAGAGCACAACAGCGAGTTCGGAGCTTGAGTCACTCTCTCCTCTTGGTTACGGCTTTTTGTATTTTTGTTTGGATCGCTGTGCGTCTCAAATTATACACCTGACTCTGCTCTTTTTTTTCCTGCGCATGTTTGATGTCAAGCTCATTTAAGTTCTGAGCGGCACATGTTTTCTAGATGACACAAGAAACCTTCACAAATCCAAAAACTGGTTTAGCAGAAAATGAACTTCTACTGTGAGCTGGATACTCAAGTATCACCTGGAACTGCATTGCAATTCTGTAAAAACTTCACTAAATCCCCTCAACACCAGCATGTGGCCCGCTGGGTCGGCTCTCATCATCACCCACCTGGTTGATAACCCTCTCCTCCATCACCCAAACAAACCCATCCACTTGGGCCACAGGATGTAGAGGTGGAGGGGAGGATGGATGGAGGAGGGAGGGAGGGAGGGGAGAGTGTTTGTTGGTGTTGATTAGAGGATCAGAGCCTCTAATGATGCCAGGTGGCGGGGGGAGGGCCGTTTTTTCACCCCAGTCCAAAAGCTTCGATTTGGAGGTGTGGTGCGCTCTTGGAAGTGTGTATACACACACACACACACACACACACACACACACACACACACACACACACACACACACACACACACACACACACACACACACACACACACACACACACGGAGTGCATCGTAGGGGAGCTCCTCTAAAAGACTGAAAAGCTTTGGACTGATTGCCAGAGTCTTCAAGTAGAGCAGGTCTTCATCCTGGATGGAGGGAATACGTGACCCAGACTTCCTCTTTCACTTTCCATCCACATGTCGTAGTACAAACTAATTCCAGCCATGTTTTGAGGAACTGAAACCACAAAATAAGACTTTCCTGCCAACATGCAGGCTGCTAAAAAACATAATTCTGTATAGTAGATGCTGAGGGAGAGTAGAAATCAACCCTTGCTGACATTTTGAATAAGTAAAATACAGTAATGACTTTTCTACTACACTAAACTTTGATATTAAACTTTCTTCAATGTCAATTATCACGAAAACATGTAGAACATTCTGGAATATCTTTTGGACAAATAAAGACATTTTTATCTGTAACATTTCGATAACAAAACAAAAAGTTTAGTTTTTGTTCCGGATTGTTAATCATTTAATTAATGACTAGGCAATTAAGTAACTCACTTATAACATTGATTCTTATCAAATATTCATCCTACACATTGGAATACTTGGCAAAACATCTGTAGTTTACGAGTAATTTTCATTGGCTTGAAAGGACTGCAATCTTTTTTTACAAATGATTACTTCCGTGCTCAGTTGGTAAACATCCAGTTAATTAATGACATTTCATTGCCAGCATAACCTAGAGTCTTTTAATCAGTGCACAGCAGGTCATCAAGGCAAGATATGACTCAAGTAGAGCATACCATCACAAGAAGGATAACATTTCCACTAACAAATGAACCATGACTGAATATGTACTTGGGCTTAAATGAAGCAGTTCTCTCAAAGAAAAATCCCAGGGAAAAAAGGTGGGATTTAGTTAGAGTAGGACACACACTGTATCCAACTGTCAACAATTCTGATAACTGCTGTGTCTCGTCTATGTCACTATGGTGGTGTTTCTTTGGGACTTTCAATATTTTCCCTGGCATTTTCAGTTGTTGGGAACTAACGGTTACTCTCTGATTATTTTCCATCCAGAGGTTAATTCCATCATAAAACTATGGAGTTAAGCTCAGACTGTGGAGTGTGTGGCCCGCTGGAGCTGACGTGCCCCAGGTGGTGCAGAGCCTCCATCCAGCTCTCAAAGTGACCCTCTGGTCTAAATTGGACAGGAGACAGTGGAGAGACTCGGTGAGCGGGGGGACCTGAGGCACGTGGCTGCACTCCACATTATATAAATCTACACCACTTTTATGGGCTCCATCAGGAAAGAGATCTAAATCTAGGTTAACAAGCAGAGCTTACCACTAAGAGCCCAGGGCACCAGAAAAGAGAAGAAAAGTCGTCTTTCTGAAATTCATTTCCCATAAATCATCTGGAGCCGGAGTCTTTGAAGTGGCTTTCTTAGACTTTGGACAGGAAGTGTGGGGCTTAGAGCTTTTTTCCAACCCAAAGAGAGAGAGGGGAGGAGATGAATCAGAAGAAGAGGAGAGGAGGAAACAGAAAGGAGAGGAGAAAAGGTGGAGAATCAGGAGAGGTGATGAGAAAAGGAATAAGGAGAGGAAAGGGAGAGAGAGAGGCCAGGAGAGAGGAGAGGAATCAGAACAGGAACAGAGTGGAGAGGACATGAAGAATCAGGATAAAAATAGGAGGAATCTCAAGAGGAAGGGAGAATAAAGGAAAGGAGAGAGGAAAGGAAGAGTCAAGGAGAAGAGAATCAGGAGAGGAGAGGGGAAGAGAGGAGAGGACATGAGGAATCAGAAGGAGAAGGGAAGGAATAGTTGAGAGGAGGTGGAATCCCAAGAAGCGAGGAAAAGAGTGGAAAGTAGAGTAGAGGAGAGGAAGAATCATGATAGTAGAAAGGAGGAATCATGAAGGGGAGAGGAGAGAAGGAGAGGATAGGAAGAATCAGAAGAGGAGAGGACGGAATTAGAGGATAGGAAGAATCAGAAGAGCAGAGAAGGAGATGAGGAAGAATCAGAAGAGGAGAGAAGGAGATGAGGAAGAATCAGGAGAGGAGAGAAGGAGATGAGGAAGAATCAGGAGAGGAGAGAAGAAGATGAGGAAGAATCAGAAGAGGAGAGAAGGAGATGAGGAAGAATCAGAAGAGCAGAAGAGAGGAAACGATGGCTCCATTGTGATGCTGAGAGGAACTGATAATCCACACATAAATAGAAGCTGTGAACAAAAAGGAACACAGCACGCAGAAGAATATGTGCTAAGCCTTATCTGGACGCCCATTGTTCACTGCTTGTCATCTTCTGTGGATTGAGGTGAGGAGGAAGGGGAGGAGTGGTGCTGGGCAGGCACGCCGCCAAATGCAAATATTGTGCAATAAATGGTGCTAAAGCTCAACTGTGCCACTTTGCACCTAAGCCTGTGTTGAATTAACACTGTTATCATAAACAAAACATTATGTTAGTGTGGCAGTGGGCTGAGCGTCGACAGATGGTTAAGAGCATTAGGGAGATACCTGCCAAACGGTGTCTTTCACCCCGTTTGGGATATTAAAATTCACAGGAGAGCCATGGCTGCAAAAGCGCCCATGGCATATGGCCCGGTAAATATTGACTGATATTTTAATTACCCTTTGCATAATCTAATAATTAATCACAAACATTACAGTTTCACCTTTCCCCGGCACTGCTGCAGAATCACTCTGTGGAGACTCAGCGGAGTGATGTCACACACTCATCAACCAATGCATGGATGTGTCCAACTCCCATTCATTTTTGATGGACAGATTTCAGATCAGAGGTGGGAGAAGTATTCAGATGCTTTAATTAGAAATACTTTGGTGCTAAGATACTCCATAACAAGTTCATTCAATGTGTTACTTCAGTATTGTAAGCAAAATATCAAAATTAAAAGCACTGCAGTATTGACAGCAATATATTTAAATATGACAATGTGTCATTCGTATTACTAACAAATACATCTAAGAGCATTTTAATGTTGTCAATGTGGGGCCAATTTTAGGTATTTTGTTAAATACCGGGTTGATTAGTATTACAGTACTGCATAATACTGCTTATCATGTGCTTTTATACCTAAAAAGTAACTACGAGTGTTCAATAAATGGGGAAGGATAAAACGTACAAAAAATGCATCCAACATGTAGTGGAGTAAAACTATAAAGTAGCATAAAAGTGTGTCAAAAAGTACTTGAGGACAATACTTGGTCAAATGTACTAAGTTAAATTCCACCACTGTATCCAAGGTCTATATTACTCCAATTACTATATGTATTATGTCATATCAATGGTTGATATGTGGTTAACCTGGTTAACTTTATAAACAGTTGGCTTGGTGTATTATGTATTTATGACGATGTATTTTGGATTTACAATTATATTGCACTCTGGTCTTAATGTACTCTTCACTTTACACATTTAGAGTCAAATCATTCGTCAGAAGGACTGGAGTAAAAACAGTTGTGTATTGTAGTTTTTGGAATACGAGGGAGCTTTACATTTTTAATTACCTTGATGTCATAAGGTGGTTTTCTAACTATACCTAGATTAAATAATGACTGTTCCTTGAACAAACTGCCTGATGACTTGAGATCTCTTTAAACCGATATTGAAATGCAAACTTGAAACTATTTTAATTTCTATTGTGTGTGCATGTCAAATAAATGTGCCTTAGGAATAGATTTCAGATGAATAGAGAAGTTAAAAATAATTAGAGTTAGAGGCACTTTAGTCTATTGATCTAACTTAATGTGCGTGTAAACCCAGGAATTAACTGCAGGGTCGTTTCACTGTGCTCTATGAGACACATAAAAATGTACAAGGGGATTTTAAAATAATTTCAAGCAAGTCATAACATTTCACATCTCACAGGAAATTGATGAAACAATGAAAACACTTTCTGCAAAAGGAAAAGTCCCTTTGAAAACCAGAGTGTTAGTGATTTTCTAAAATGTGGTTTTCAATGCCGAACCAAATAATTTTTAAACCTTTGGTCATGTGTGTATACACAGCTTGTACTGTACAGGTGTGTGTCATGGTGTGTTTTATTGTTATTCCTGCATCCTGTAAAGCAGGGCTGTTCAAACCTTTTTCACACAGGGCCACCTATAGAAAAATATTCGAAGGTCTGTAAATAAATTATGCTTGATAGCTGAATATGCTTTAAGAAAATTAAACAGCCATACATCACAGCTCTCCAAAGGGTTTCATTTATTTTGTTGCAGCTCATTCCTTAAACAGAAGCCCCAGATTGCTTATAATAAGAGGAAATAGGAAATAAGTTATTGGGCTTTTTTCTTAAATACTTATACAATACAAGACAAGCTCAAGTTTCATTTGTGGGCCGTATTCCATTATACTTTTTTTAATTAGCTGAGGGCCGATTCAAGATTGCCCGCGGGACGCATTTGGCTACCGGGCCGTAGTTTGGACACCCATGCAGTAAAGGGATTGTATGAGAAGAAAAGCTGGTTGGAGCTCAGCAAAGAAATTGGGCTTGGAGTCCAAACGTGCTGGAAGATACCTGGCAGTACAGCAACATACTGTAAATCCTACTGTCTTCCTGGAGACAGAGAGGGGGGGTGGGGGCTGTAGCATGTTGCACTGAGTGGGTGTGGAGGCGCAGTGGGCGGATATGCTCCGTGTCGCACATCAAACTCCTCACAGGCCAGAGGAGTTCAGAGGAGGCAAGAGAATAATCCAGCACAGGCTCAGCATCCAACAATTTAGCATGCAAGAGAGGGCGAGCAGATGAGAAACAGCGAGAACCCCGTAGAGTGTTGCCAACCTTCTTGGAAAAAGGCAGCAGCTTCTTCCTTCTCTTGTTGCTGTTTCGGGGCAGGCTGTCACTGAGGCGGTTAAAATATTGAGCAACAGTTGGATGAACAGAAACCTGCTGTGTATATTGTTCTTCTGTGATTGCATGAAATTCCCCTCTAATTGCTCTTGTTCCTCAACACAGGCCAACGGCTGATATTGAGAACATCTGAGAGCTTTCAGTGTGTGTGTGTGTGTGTGTGTGTGTGTGTGTGTGTGTGTGTGTGTGTGTGTGTGTGTGTGTGTGTGTGTGTGTGTGTAAAGAGTTGGAGGGAATCCTGGAAAATGAGGCCGTGAGGTTTGACAGGTTGGAAAGCGGATTGTAGCTTTCACCTGTGACTTCACATAGGTAATTGAGCTTTTAACAGAATCCATAAAGCTGCCATATGTGAACTATAGACACATCAGATGTTGTTACTGCAGATGGAGACCCCGAGGAGCAGAGTCGCTGAAGGAGGTGTTGGAGGAGACTGACAGTAAACATGGTGACATTCAGTGTACTTATACTGTACACTACTCACAGGTCTTCCTTCATGTGCCATAGTCACTGCTGCTCTACATTAACAGTCTGTCTTGTGTTTTAATGACTCATTTGACACCTCATTTGGTTAACTGCCTACTTTTTTTTTCATGCCCCCTTTAGAAACAAACAAAAATCAACAGTTTGTCAGCAGTGGGAAAACTAGTAACAAAGGAAACCAGGATTGAAAGGATATGTTTGTGAGTTTTTTGCAGTGAAGTAAGACACTGTAAAATCACTCCAATACAAGTAAATAACTAAATGTTGTTTCTGTAAAAGTATTATTAGCTTAAGTTACTGTAGATTTGAATGTTTTCATATTTTCATCTGCCCATTTTTTACTTTGCATGCATTCTTTTATTGAGTTTTTATTTTAAACCCTCCTATTGTCTTCGTCCCCCCCCCCCCCTTACTTTGGTGCACAAAAACCATTAATCATCACCAAATGTAATTGAACACCCTTTCAAACTGTACATATTGTATCAGACTACTGGTATACATGAAAAACGGCTGTAAATATACAAAGAACAGACAGTGTGATCCATGTGGGGGGATAGGCACATATGAGCGGGAAATGTGTCAAATTGTTCTGTGTGTGTGTGTGTGTGTGTGTGTGTGTGTGTGTGTGTGTGTGTGGGGGGGGGGGTTGTTGTTTGTGTTTTATCTGATCCGGATGGTTACTAATTCCTTTTCTTTATGACCGGGAACACCATGGGTGTTACAAAGTTGACTAAATCATCCAAAATTCAATGAAAGTGGTGATCAGCAATTGTATAGGCCTATGTTCAAATGTGTTCTGTGAAGGATATCATTAATGCAATAAAATGTAAAAAAAAAGAAGTTATGATTGATGAAAGTAGTAAATCGGTCAGATTTGAGCCGAAGACAACAGGAGGGTTAAAGACAATGTTCCAAAGATAATCTTGATAGCATAGCATGAGAGCTCTTTTGTTTCTTGATGACTAAACTGGGTTTTTCACATTAGCAATTTGGGCAGTAGGAAAAGGTGTAAATAATAAAATCAGTAGGTTAATGGCTAAATGCCACTTCAGTTTCAGGCTGACGCGCCTCAATAGAACTGAGTCATCTTTAATGTTGTTAGTAACAAATGTGTTTTTCGTGCTATGACAAGTCATGTGTCGGCTGGGAAGCTGCTGTTCAGTTTTGGTTTTTCCATACAGTCATCAAATCACTTCTTTACTTAATTGGTTTATAGCCCCATAAAACAATGCTAAGACTAATTGCGTACACCATTTACCTCCGAATTGTAGTGGACTAGAAGTACAAAGTAGCAGAACATTGAAATATTCATAACGTACAAAGTAGCAGAACATTGAAATATTCATAACGTACAAGTTTCTCCAAATTTTACTTATGTACAGTACTTGAGCAAATTAACTTATATACACAATCATAATAATAATTTAACACAGAAAATAAATCGAATCGTTTGAATACTGAATCAAAGACAGTGTGCTCATTGTTATTGATAGTAACAGAGTCTTAAATGACTGAAAGGGACTCACCATTAATCCATCTGATCATTAGAGCGTAATGATCATACCACAAGTCTGTAGAAGTTAGTATTATACTGCCCTCTACTGGGCTATAAATGACTATGATGTTCACATGCAGCCAATACATGGTGTGATTAGAACAGTACTACAGTCAATTGGCAGGTACCATGAACAAAACAAAAGGCAAGAAAAGTGTTCTGACTTTTAGAGTTTATTTGTTTAATATTTATTTATATCACAAAAAGTCTTCAAAATGCAGACTAGGATCTTTATATAAACTGTACACAAAGCAAGGCACTATACACTGCAGGGTTTAAAAATCACATACATTTCAACATCCCTCCATCTCTGCCGCTTATCAAGCATGTATACTCTCTTGGAACTGAAACAATAGTGACACTATAATAATAATAATAATAATAAAGCATCATTTGATTTGTAAATGGTGATCTGTACAGCACGAGATAATTTTGCAATGTCCAGTATTTATCAACATATGACACAAAGCTTTTCAACATTCATCATACAGTTTATTCAATCATTTTCAGCTCAGTGAATATTCAGGAAGCTTTACAAAAAAATTCCTATATGAATTTGATAAATATAAATTATTTGCAATTCACAAACATACATAGAGATTAAACAAAGAGTGTGTGTTGAACAGGCTGACAGGCCTGCTCTCACAATGTAAGGGCACTGGGCTGTTCTGCATATGGTACATATCTACATACATTGACATTCAATTCAATAAAAAGGCCTTGCGCTCTCTGCCTATGGATGTCATTTGAGGCTTTAGCTTCATGAGAGTGACTTTAGAGAAGAGCAATCACTCAGAGGTGCATCAGCCAACATGTGTCTCATACCTATATAACCAAAATACCAAGATGGCAGTGAATGTCAAGCAGGGGAAGCGGGCCCTTCTCTTGTTCACTGATCCTTCTTCCATACCTTCTCTGCTCCCTCAGTCCCTCGTCGACCCTCCGTTACAGGAGAGGAGAACAACTTCCTGCCTTCAGGTCATCAACCGTTTAGAAAAGTCCTTTGGATTTCTTCACATTCACCTGCTTCCAGCCGGGCAAAGCCCCGTACTCCATCCTGTTCATGTCCAGGGCTTCCTGTCGGAGCAGCCACACACAAGCAGTCACACCATTGTTCACTGTACAGACGTTCAAAAGTGATCTTCTCAGAACACACTCATGCATCAGTGAGATTTAAAACACAGCCCTCATTCTTTATTTTACATCTGCAGTAATATCTCCATGGACATATCTCCAGGATTCAGTGTCCACAGCAGCTCAAAGGGTGTGAGTGAACAGCATGCTAATCAAAAGATGGGTTAGAAAAAAAGTGATGATGATGAGTGGGATAGAGATAGTTCATGTTTGAGTTGAGTGAGGATGCTGTGCAACACTCCAGGTCATCCATGCTCATGTCATACGACTCACCTTCCCATGAGCCCCTGAACCCTGGAGGTTGGGATGAAGGAAGGAAAAGGTTCACATAAAGAAAAGAAAATGGCGAAAGCATGGCAGAACAAAATGGGAGACTAGATTGTAAGAGCAAAGAGGGAAAAAGCAAGGAACATACGGGACATCTGAAAAAGCAGAATGATGAAGATCTAAAATATGCCTTTAACATCACAGTTTTTCACAACAAGAAAGATTAAAGTCACATTTGACTCAACATATAAGTTCTATGGGGCTAAAGTCTGTCGTCTTTCAAGTTATTTTATTGTCATTTCCACAAGGATGCATTGACAATTCGAAGAGTGTGAAACAACACCTGTCTTATCATTTGACGGTGCAAAGTACAGTATGTTTTCTGTACTTTAAAAACAGTACTTATTTGACTTTGCAGCTGCTATCTGTTTCATTATGTTCACTAGCTAGCTGCTAACTTTTACTGACTGTCATTTGGTGCTGGGCAGTTGGTGTACAGCGAGTTCATTTGAGCTTTTCAGCCACTTGCTGTAGATAAATATTCAGTTCAGAGGAGCAGAAAACTCAAACGGTACAGGTTGTGGATCAGAAAAAACATCAAACTAAATAAAAAACCCAAAACACTGCAGAGCTAGAGGGAACTGCACACATGTTGTCCTGTAAAGGTTTTCTCTTTTAGTGTATTGACCACCATGATAGTTAATATCTTAAAGAACCATGAGTCCCTTTAAACAGTTTCTTACCTCGAAGTCTTCATCAGAGAGGTAGACCTCGAGGCGCAGAGGGTCCACGCCCTCAGGCAGCGGCCGGGCCAGAACCTCTGCCAGCGGGTATTTGGTCTTACACAGCCTGGCTAACACGTCCTCCACCAGGATGATCTGGTTACACACCTCAGCCTCCTGACAACACACACAACAAATATATCATTTTTCAATCAAATAAGGAAGCTGGATAGCGGACAACAAATGTAATTAGGAAATCAATGAGACATAATGGCTTGCACCTGGAAAAACAAGTCTCTTTTTGTACAATAAGTGCTTGTTTTTCAGTACAGTGTATACACTAATGGCTACAGGAAGGCACTGTGGGCAACACTGTTTAATATCAGATGATGTGGCTGGGAGTAATGAGATAATATGATGGGATGCACACACCCTCTCAGTGATCTCAGCGATGTCCTCTCTGTGCTCCCAGCTGGGGAACATGTTGGTGAAGGTGAGCGGCTCCAGACCGGCGTGGATCAGATATGCTTTGGGAGGCTTCTTCTCATTCTTTTCTGTGGATCAAAACAATGACAGAGCAGCTGTTTTACCAAGGAGAGTTCATGTTCATCATTTTCAATTTAACAGGTTTGTTTTAAGATAATCTGAAACTGCCTGATGCTGAGAGAAGGAGCTAAATGTTGCACTATACACGACAAGAAATTGTTTTAAGTTGTTTGATGTGTCTAATAATAGAAGTGTATACCTCTGCAGTACTGCAGCACCGTCTCCATGGCACACTTCCTGTCAGAGTCCCAGCGGATTCGGGCTGAGCCGGTGCTTTCACTGTCCTGAGGCCACCAGCCCTGCCACAGGTACACTTCATGGTGATTGTCCACCAGGAACAAGGCTGAAAATCCAGAATGAAAACAAGATGAGGACTAACAGAGAGTTTTTAGGTTCAGGTTACATAAAAAGAAAAAATCCTGTTTTGGTTTACTTGCTTGTCCTATTGGGGAAAAACACACATATAGCATCAATCAACATGAATGTCTTCAGCACACATTGATGGATTGATATTCCTGATATAGCAACGAGTCTTAGCTGCACACACTTTCTCACTTTTACGTAAAAAGGCTGATATTCATTTATTATATGCAACAAAATGTCCAGCAAGGACATGCCGACGATATGTTTTAGGTGATTTCTAAACATTGATAAGCTTATTTTTATAGGAAAATGTTTCTCTCAGGAAATATATCAGTCACAATTATTTTATAATCCAAATTCAAGAGTTTAAAAATAAATAAAATTGATGATCTGTTAATTTATCAAATAAATAAATATCCACAGATACATTCTTATCAAATCTCCTAACTCTCAGAAGTGGATTTGATTAAAACAAATCCAGTTGAATTGGGCTTTAGTGCTGATTATTTAGTAAAATGACTTAGATTGAGAAATAGCTGAAGCTTTGTTGTTTTGTAAATCAACTTTGAATATAAAAAGCATCCAGTAAATAAAAAGTGTTTATCTTCACATGTGCATTGATGTGTACCTGGCTGAGAGTCTGAATAGAGGTCCTCCTGCAGGAAAGGCATAGAGTTGACCAGCTTGGGGTCTCTGGCAGGGTAAATGAACTCCACAGCTGCAAACTCCCCTGAGCTGCTGCTCAGCTGGTACAGACGCGGAGAGAAGTTAAACCTCCCAGGGTCTGGGGGTCAAAGGTCAACCACACACACATAAACATTTCATTACACCATCCATAGGTATTTACAGTAAAGAAAAACAAGTTGAAAATCACTCATTGGGTTTCATGTACTTTGATCCCCTTACCTTGCAGCATGCAGTCGTATGCTTTCCTGTCCCTCCTGCCGAGGGCTTCCCAGAATCCCGTGGGCTCCGCTCCCTCTTCACATTCCCGTATGGTCACTTTGCTGCTGCTGTGGAGGCCTGTTTCCAGAGGACAGCTGCACAAGAGCAAAAGTGTCAAAACATCAGAAATGGATTTACAAGATGATCAAAAGAAGTTTCAGGAAACTGCTTTGATTATTTGTTGGCAGTCAAAGTCCAGTAAAACAGAAGTTTGAATTTGACCTCTGGTATCACTTTGAGTAGTGCTGATTGAATACTATACCAAACCAAATTCCACTCACTTTTCTTTCATTTTGTTGGCGGCGGTACGTGCCACCTCCTTTGAGTGTGTCTGAGACTTGCAGCCGTGCCACAGGTAGATGAGGGCTTGGCTAACACTCAGCATCACCATGGAGACCCTGGAGCGCAGGCTGCTGCAGTGACAGGCCACCTCCAGCAGGTGGCCCTCCACCTCCGCCTCCCCGCGCACAGTGTACAGACGCCAGTCACCTGGGAGGAACAGGGGCAGAGTGAGAGGTGAGAAATAAGGATACATGAGGGCATTTAGCTTATTATGTACATGGAGGCAACTCAGTTATTTGAGGTGTGGGAAATAAAGAGTTTCTGTGCGAGTGTTTATCCCTCAGGGTTGTTTCTATACTTGTAATCCAATTTCTCCCTAAGCTACAGCAGAGTTCTCATACATACGAGACACTCATTATGGGCAGATGATGAATTTATGACTGCTACCGAAGCAATCATTAGTGTTAACTCAGTTCTAAACAGCCATTGTGAGTCTTTTCCATTTAGAATGGTTGGAGATCATGTATAATTCAGAAAATATGGACCTCTAAATACACAATTTGCTTATTAGGCCTATTCCAAAATGATGGAATAGCGGCAGAGAGCAAACCGTGTGTTAGTCTTGATGATGAATGACTATCTTGAAGCGGTTATGCGGGCTTACTCTGTGAGTTTTCCTCTTCTTCTCTCCTCCCCGAGTGGACGACCATCCCTCCTTTGAAGCACTGCAGGAAACACGGAGGCTCCTTACCCTGCTGCACCTGAACCTGGAGAAAAAGGAAATGAGAAGGGAGTCAAGCTGATGCAGTTAAATGTGAAAAACATTGACAGACAAAGAAAAGAGACTTGTTATCTGCTCTCTTTTTTTGTACCTGTGCTCCCCGTTCCTCGTCCAGCTCCACCGTCATCAGTGCCGAGGTTCCTTTCTCGCTGACGGTGGAGTTGCGGCCCTGCCAGAAGAAGTAGCAGCACTTCTCCTTTCCGGCCCCCGCCGTCTTCTGCTGATCCGGTTTCTGTCTCCTCCCAACTGATGAGAAGAGTTTGTTAGATTGTCTGACTAATAACTGACTACAGCCCTGGCAAAAGAAAATGCTGCATACGTATTATAATAAACTTTACCGATGGTTTTGGCCTAAATAACTCAGTTTACACACATTTATTTATTTGGACTAAAGTTACAGTTAAAGATACATTTCGAGCATAATATCTGAAAAATGTGCTTTTGTGATGAACAAGATATTATAAGGAAGTTATTGATACTGTAATTCAAACTGGATAATCTCACACATTGGAACATTTCTCTCAGGAGTTTTATATGTTGCATACTCATTATAGGAGAGGCATTTCAACAACATCATGGAATGACTGTAAATAGAGAAGACCTGTCTATATTATATCTACAGCAACGGGAGAGATACAGCAACAAACATAAAAGAATGGGGTCATCTAGCGTTGCGGCTTTTGAAGAGTGCATGATTTTATTAGTAGCATATTCAGCCTAAAGATGTTTTTCTCCGAAGTTTGGAAAGAGACTACCTGAGACTGTATAAGTGGTTGTGCATATGTAACAATTTAAGATCCTAACCTGCAGTGCTGACCATGTACTTCCACTTCATTACGTATGTGTCGCCCTCGTGAAACTGGCCGATGCTCTGGAGCGGTAGGCGGCTGTAGTCGAACTCCAGGATGTGCCACACCTCCACCGCCAGCGTGTTGACCTCGTAGCTCCTCCACTCCTCTGCCTCCACCAGGCCATAGCCACGCCCCACACTGAACCCGTCCAGTTTGGTGGAGACGGGCGCCTGGAGCAGAGGCAGCATCAGAGAGGCGTCGTACGCGCGGCGCTGATCAGAGGCAGACTGCTCCTGGGGTAAAGATCAACATGAAGTATGGAGCTAAGAATGATATATTATATTTTTCTCTCTGTGGCATGTTATCCTAGTAATAAGACTTTCATAATACTGAAGTACTTTTGGATACCTTTTGGTCGGCGTTGTGGTCGTTGTTTCTTGTCGGGCTTGGTGTTTTCCTGGAGTCGCTCCAGTCAAGGAACTTCTCTTTGAAAAGGGTGGTTTCATTGTGTTGAGTCAGTCTGCCGAACACGGCCCAGTCAGGGCGGCCCTGGCCTTTCCTGCAGGTAAACAGGATTCAGTTCGTTAGTGACAAAAATACTAGTACTTCAACTGACTATTCTCTATTTTCTGTTCTAGTATTAGCAGTCATTTTGTGACATGTTTTTCTTACTTTAAGTTTATGTAAACACACTCTTGTTCTATAATTCTGTTTCCGTACTTAGGTATAAGTGTGTTGCACTCTCCCGGGTCGAGCGGGTTGATGTCACAGTTTGTGTAGTCGAACGTGCCGTTCCAGAGGTGCTTCGCCAGCTGGAAGGCCACCTTCCTCTGTGCCAGCGTCACTTCCTTTCCATGCCATATGTACATCTCACTGCCAAAGTCAAACACCAAGACCTGCATAGAAGCACAGAAACAAAAAAAGGTGTAATTTCTTATATTACCACTGGATGGCACTAAACTACTAAACATTTGAACCCTACACATAGTGGCTTATTTACAGCGCAACATATAAAAGATACATTTAGATTTGAGTCAGGTTGTCTGACCTCCTTTGGGTTCAGCAGGGAACAGCGAGGCACTTTGGCCCAAAAGTCATCATCTGGGACCAGTTTGTCATCCATCAGGCGATAGATACAGTTTGTCTCAACAACGGCACTCTCGTACAGCTCGTCTTCATCTGGCGTCCCAGCAGCTGCAAGAAGAAAGACCAGGCCATTAGTTTGCATTGCTACAGAATCTAGTTTCTCAAAGTGTGCTTTATGCCAGTCCTAATGTCTTACACTGATAATTGGACTGCCCTCCCAGAATCTTCCAGAAATCCTTGGCAGTATGGCTGTTTGTGCTGACGCACTCCTCGATGACCTGGACATAATTAGCTCTGCAACCTAAATCTCTCTTTCTCTGGATGAAGTTTGACAACTCTGAAGCCTGAAAGAATGACAGAGAACACTTGTATTACTTTAAACTAACGTATTCTGTTATATCAAAAACACAGGGTTTCTGTGCTTTCAAAGTCAGACACACCATAAAATGTGAGGTACATAAATCTATGCATTTTATGGAGGACACAACCCCATGACTTTGAGGGGAAAAGTTCAAGTTCATTACTCAGGAACAAGAGGTTGCAAACTTCAATGACCTAAATTCAAACAACCCCTCATAAATAATGAGGGCCATGACTCAGAGCTTTCCTTTGTGTCCAATTGAGGTCAGTGCTCTGTTGAGCCAATCACAGGTCATCAGAACACTCTACTGTAAGCTTTGTTTTGTGTCCATTTCCTACAACAACCCTCAGACACACACATTTCCTTTCTGTCAGCACACACTTCCTGTTGCGCTGTGCCACCATTGCTTCCTCCCAAGGCTGTGTTTACATCCTGCACGTGAAGGCCTACCCAGATTACACCCTTGCTCTGCTTGTGTTTATTGAAACTTAAGTCTCAATCTAGCTATTTTTGCTTTTGTTATTTTGCATCCCTCAAAAGCAGGACCCACCTTGTTCTTCTCTATGACGTTGGCAAACTCTCCAGTCCAGATGAAGCAGTGGTGAGGTGTGATGAGTAGGAAACAATCTCCGCTGTTCAGGGAGGACGCTCTGGGCTCCACCAGCCTGGTCTGGACGTGCCGTCGGCCTGGAGTTACATAGGCAGGAAAAAACAACGCAGGAACAGGCGGCTATCAGTGACAGCTCTGAATATCACTGTCAGCATGCCTGCATTATCATACAAGGTGTTGGGGCAACAACATGCCAGCCATCACCATTTGACCCTGAACATGTATGTACACGTGTCCACCTTGTCAAGGACCCACGGTTTGCAATCTACATTATATCATACATTTGTCTCATTGACAATCAATCCCATTGGCTATTCAGGTGTTTCCATCAGATGCTTTTCTTAAGCAGGTAGCTAACTTCCCAACAAAGTGATACCCCCCATGTGGTGGATTTGTTCCGGATTACACACAGTGGGGTTTTTGGAAGAGGATCATCCCTGGATAGTTTGAGGTGACTTAAGGAGAATGATTTAGAGCAACAGCTGTCACCAACAGACGTATAAAGGAGGAGTAACGACACCAAAATAGACCAACTTATGTATCCTATTTTAGATATCCTCTCGAAAGGAGGCATCCTCCAAAGCTTTGTGTAATGCAGTAGCTATTTGTCCTTCTATACTCGTGACAACTTAATGTAACTTAGGTAAAGGTGCTTCACCATTGCCTCACTGCCAATATATTCCTATGTCTAACAAAATATACAACCTCATTTAAAAGATTGGGAAAAGGTAGACAGATGTTTTGGAACCCTTTCTGATTGGCTGGCTTGTTAGCATAGTAACCATGTTGCATCTTTTAGCCTTTCTGTTCAAGGAGGCTGACCTCAATTTACTTTTGTAAGGATGGGGCTTTCAATGGAAGACTGAGGTATTATTTTGCACAACATGTGTATGTGCCCTCTTAAAACAAGACCTTGTAAGTTACCCTATTAGAAACCTTGTTGTGGAAGTTAAAAGCAAACAATAATCATTTTGAATGTATTGGATTGAATTAAGCTCCAAGCTAACCTAATGATAGTTGTGTAGCTCTAGTTGCCTAATGAGAATTCACTAGATATTTTATAGTGCCATCATCAGGTGATGGCCTGTTTGAGATGCAGATGCAGCAGTCTGTATTTGTTTGGAGCTGTCTTTTGGTGCTACTGACCTTTGACCTGTAAGAGCATGAGCTTCTTGTAAGGCACGGCGCTGTTGTTGGACATCTGCTCAGAGATGTTGACGCTGCGCAGGTTGACACTGCTGAAGTTCTCCTTGCTGGCCAGTCCAGCCAGAGCCACCTCAGAGAAACCAGAGTTCTTATTCACTGTAGTGGACACAACAAGAGCAGAGAGGGGACATGAGACTCACAGAAACATAACAAAAAACAGTACAACATTAAATCATTACATTTGTGCTGCTATACACAGATGAGACAACAGCTACATGACCTTGTAAGCCTGGTCTTTATATGACAGCAACTGATATAGAACACTCCATACACAAGTGTTTGTATTGCTGTCAGAGGAGGTGAAGGAGGACGTTATGGGAGTATCATGACATTGACTTTGTGGGTCATCGAACACTCTCACAACAAGCTACAGACTACGTCAGGATTTTGAGCGCTGCTCTGTACAATGACAGGAAACTGACTCCAACCCAGATGTAGGTCAGTATGAGTCAAAGCAACACATGGTGTATTCCTAAGTAGTTTTATGCATTTCAAGCTCCTAATCTATCCCCACTCACTCTTTTCAGTCTTCATCCTCTTGCTCTCCAGCAAGCCGATGTTGAGCCTCTGCTCTGTGTACTCGTGTCTGATGTCCTGCCTGGCAGCCAGCATCTTCAGAGGGTTCCTAGATGACTGGACGTTACGTGTCGGGCGCACAGCTCGCCTGTGCTGCACCATCTCTGACGTCAGTCTGCGGAGGGGTCAGTGGATAAGCATTGTCAACAGAGTTGAAGTAGTGTTGTAATGAATATTGAGTTAGTGGTATTACTTAGAAATGACCTCTGTTGGTGAGAGCTTACTTTGGGACATGGGGGCCGAAGATGGCATCAAAGTCGTCATATATCTCCACCTTGTTGGTATTGGCGGGGACTTCCTCTACTTGGCGGTAGAACTTGGAAAAAGTTTCATCCTCAAGGGACATCACTGCCTTAACCTTCTTCTGAGTGACTGTGATGGTTGATTCTGGCAGTCCAAATGCTGAAGAGAAGAAGAATCAATAATTGGTCGTATGTTAATAATGTCAACAAATCATCTCATTGTGTGAATCTTATGAAAGGTCTGACATCAGGTCATGCTGAACTTGTAGACAGCATACCGAACAAGACTGACCTTTACTGTTGAGCTTGCCTAAGAAGGATTCCAGTTTATCCAGCTTCAAGTCTGTCTCCAGGTTCAGATCTGGGACGGCCTTGATCTCTGCAAACCACACACACATATACACACACAGCTGTTAGAGCCATAAATTGACTGTTTGAATATAGCACAAAGACTATCTCTGTACAGGCAGGAAGTCTGAGGCCCAATCCTAATGTCCACACTCACAGCTCACCCACTTTGAGGTGGGTTATGCTAGGTTAACAAGGGGATAGGGCCAACCCATTGTCAAATCAACAAGTGCATGAGGGCTCATGTGGCTCTCTTGGCAACTCTGTAATCCCTTTATGCAATTTCCATTAGTCCACATTACTGCAGACTCGGCCTGAGAGATAACCTACAGTTCATAGGAACACGAAAGGGATATAAAAACATGGATGGAACTGCTTGTTCAAAGATTGGGATTGGGCCCCTGTTTCTGTTGTTCAGAGGCCAACGTGCCAACTGTGAAGCTGACTTTGAACAATGACTGAGCATGAACAGTTGCATGTTGCATATGTCACAATGAAGTAGAATCCGAGCATTTTTACTCAATCAGTCACAGGCATTCTAACAACACTAAACAGCCGCTAAATATGAATCCTACTCAAATTAAGACCCATGCATCTCGATGGTAAGTTTGTCCTATTGTTTACATTCTATTAGGCTATAATGACCTAATAGATGTCTCACAGCAACACCAGCCACATTAGTGATGATGTTTGTGGTTTTGGTGACGATGATGATTGCATTCAGGGCAACACTAACAAAAAGAAAGGAAAATAGGAATACACCTTCAAATTCAGACATCTCCTCCATGTCTTTTGAAAAAGAAGCAAAGACAATTAAAGACATGGTGTTAGAAAGAGGTGAGTCCCAGAATCATTCCACAAACTCGAAATGTAGCATCAGTGAGCTCAGAGAGTCTGACATTGTATAACAGAGAAATACACCCAAGTTCGAGAGAACAATTCAGTTAATCAAAGTCATGTCAGCTAAGATTAAATTGGATTGGAGAAGCAGCTCAACTCTACAGTCTTAAATAACCCATTTAAAGAACCTGGCCAGCTCAGGTAACCAGTGTTTACAAGGGTGTAATGACAAAAAAGCTAGGAAGAAATAAAAAAGAAAAGAAACTGACCTTCCTGTGGTTTGGAGATGGCAAAGCTGCTGTTCTTGGGTTTGGAGGTCACTAGGGACTGGAGGGCTGAGGGGGCAGCCAACCCTGTTGTATGAGCAGAGAAAGGTGTGAACATCCATGCTCTATACATGTTATGGCATGAACAATTTCTGAAAAAACATTATTTCATTTTTTTTCACTTGAACTTCATAGGTTAAGACAAAAATTGCAATGTTACCAAAGTGGTGAACCGTTGTTGGCCTCACAAAGAAAACAACAGGTGTGTGTTTTAAAGTCATATTCTACATGATAAGGAACGATATGCAGCAGTAGTACAGTATATGTGTAGGACACAATAGAACTAGAGCAAACAACTCACTTTAAAAAGGCAGTCAAAGCTAAAGAGACTTTATAGGTGCCTGTGAAGCTGGCTAAGGCACTGAACACTTACTCCATTAGCTATAATCTTGCTAATCTCCCAAAAGACAAATTCAACTTGCCATCAGCTGCCCCCTCTGGTTGAGCCTGAAGCTAATATGGAAGTTTCAGACTAAAAAAACTTCCGTCTCTCAGCAGCCACTCTCTGGAGGAATGCAGAGAGCTAATACTGAACGGCAGACTTAACACTCTCAGGTGATATGAACTGTGCACCTTGTTTGCATAGCAATTCTCAGAGATGGAGAAGGAATGGAGTGAAAATATGTGTGTTCAGTTTCCCTCTGACCTTTCTTCACCATGCGTGCAGCCACAGTGAACTGGGTGGAGTCGTTGGCGGCTCCGTGGCCTTTCATCTTCCAGGCCTCGTCTTGGGCTACCATCAGCAGCTTCCTCTCCTGGATGGACATGTGCGCATCGCTCCCCTGGCTCTCCGTCTCAGAATCAGCTATTCTCTAAGATCAGAGACAGGAGGAGGGAGGGGTTACTGTCGGCTACAATACAAACTTTTAGAATGAATGCTCCTGATAGACTGGCAGTTAAAGGAATCATCCACCCGAGGGTACTTTGCTTTAATATATCTTCAGTTTGTGAAGTTTGATGAATTCCAGAAATCCTTTTGTGAGTATATGACGTAACTGTATCCACAATATTTGTTTTCGTTCGAGTTCTGGAACGACTAAGGTACTTGAGTTGAAATAAATAACTTTCTTATAAGTTTGTTTTCAAACTCAACAAAAAATAATACATACTGAAAAACACAATAGAACCATCTTATATGGGCATTGGATGATTGTTAATAAGTGTTTAAATGTTGTATTTGCTTTAACAGAGAGTGATATCCACAAAAGACAAAGTAGCAGAGGTTAAAAAGGTTTTAGTGTCACTCATGAGTTAAACAAAAAACACATTTAAGTTAAGAATGAAAAAGAACAAGGGCAGAAAGTATCCTTTAGTGACTTCTATTACATTACTCATCAGGTTCACATTTTATTTTTAAAATGTGCATGTGTGCAAAGGCTTCTTCTTGGGAGGGGGAGTTTGGAGATTGAATGTATGAGAGCACAGATTTGACAGGGTCACCTTCCGTCTCCAGGGGTGCCTCGCATCCACCTGCATGGGTCTGGGAGATCTGATGGTCTTCACATCCAAAAAGGATGGATGAGGAAGGTAAGAAAGGATGAGGATTTAGAGATAAGGATGAAAAGATGGTCGGAAATGGTCATGTTTGGCACAAACATTTAAAGCTAAAGGGGTTGCCATGCTGACTTCATAGGCAAAGTGACAAAGCTTTGGGACGGGGATAAGTGGCTTGAAAGTGGAGCAAGGTGAGCGTGACTGAACGTAAGGTGCCAAGGTCGGTGAATTGGTTTTTAATGTGAGGGAATTCAGTGTCAGATGCCCACACAGGTATGGCTGAACAGCATGTGAGAAACCTTACTCTGTACAGGGAAGATGCATGTGGAAACAATGGGGTTTTCAATTGGTGTGTGGTTTCCAAAGCAAGGGAGGTGGCGACACAATTAATCGGCAAGCAATGCATGCAGCTAGAGATAATGCAGCTTTTTACCTGGCTTGCTGACTCATCAGGGGAAGGAGTATGGAAACGAGGCTCAGGTGGAGGAGAGAAAGTAGAGGGAAAGAGTGGATCCTATAGAGACATAGCCGCAGAAACAGGTAATAGTATTATACAGATTTTACACATGAAGATACGTTTAGTAGTCATGGTTAATGCTTGCAAGAACAGTCGTTAAGGTGTACGGTACTAACCACTGATTATGTCAGTGATGACATCAGAGTTAAGTTGGTCAGAGCTTGGTGACTACACATTTATTTGCTCTTTATTTTAGTTTCATTGGAGTTCATTTGTTGTTTTTTAATCTGGAAAAGACTGCTAAATCTTTTGTACTTTACCTGTATTATTTAAATTAAATTATTTGAAGCACAATGTGTAAACCTATAATATATTATAGATACAACATTATCATAGACAATTTGATAAAGTTATAAGGTTGTTATGGTGGACAAGCAAGCAATTACCTTCTTAAACACTCAGCAGATGCAGGGCAATATTTGTTCTCATTAGTTCTCATGTTTTCACCAGACTTGTGCTAATGTGTGCATTTCCTTAGATGCTATATGATCCCAAGGTAATGGCTAACTTTGTCTGTTGTTACAGTACAGCTCACAGCACACAGGGTTAATCATTCCGTGGGTTTGTCAGTACACCTGACCCCTGTCATGTAATACATGAAGAATATTGATAATGCAGCGTGTTCTTTTCACTTAAAAGGAAAATGTTAAAATGTTATGTCTATCTTAACATCGCAATCAGCCTAGAAATCATCCATACTATTAGAATGTAAACTCTTCTTTATGGCATTACAATTCTTATATCCACAGAAATATTACAGAGGAAATGACCCCAGTATAGCCTTGAGCTTCAGGCATGGAGAGGAAACGGGAGCGCAGAAGTGTGGCAAGCTGTTTGAATTTAACTTCAACAACAGTTCTGGCCTTGAATATCAGAAAGAGATTATAGTCCCTCTCCAGGCATCATGCAAAGGTCACATTTACAGAACATATCTCGAGAAGAGATTCTTAGAGGAAGATTAGAGACAAACACCATTTAAACAGGCACAAAGACAAAACATCCACAGTGTGAGACTGACAGTCATTATTCTGAAACCCGAGCTTGCATGAATGAAAGAAGCACACCAACCAGTTACACACCTTCACCCTGATCCTAAAGGGAAACACCATCACAAGGTACCACTACCAATTTCACCACATGTTTGCCACACTCTGGATGTATTTATCAAGAGCAGGAAAGGCAGTGTAAAGCTGTGACTAACCCAATCTGATAGAAAAGCACTTGATAAATATCACCGCAGTGTGTTCAGTGTGTTTTCGGCCTTGCACACTGGCCTTACCCAGAGCTGGTCGGACACAGCAAACTCATCGATCATCATCATTTCTTCATCGTCCTACACAAGAAGTCGCAGGAGAGAAAAGGATGTTGCTAAAGGCTCTGTTTTCCGGGGAAATCATTTCACGGCCAAATTACAAGATCAACTCCCATATAAAACATTTTTGAAACACCGATTGGAATTTCTAATCTGTTAGTTTCCTTTTTGAGGCCCTTTAACAAGTGTACTTGTTGGAACGCGCCAAGACTACGGAATTTATGGTGTAACGAGATTTTGGCAATTCCACCCAAAACATGTTCTTTTTGGAACAATGGGAGTCTCTATTTGCTTAGTTGGCATTCGTTTTGTATCTTCCTTATCTTAAATCTGGCTCTTCTTTGATCTGAAGGAGGAAATTGATTGAATTGTGTTCACTGGCCCTGATGAGTGGGAGGATGAAAACAAGATGAACAATATTAACCGTCCTTTCCCTTGACCTCTACTTCGCAATCATTTATGGTCCCGATTTGATGAAAACATCATGCTCTTTGTAGAAAACATCAGAAATAGGCAGCTCAAAACAGTTGAATCTGACCTTAGATGAACGGACAACCTCAAATCTGAATGTTATTCGGGCTGAACAAACCCTGATAAGCAGCTGGAAACAAAAACAGCAGCTGATGTGGATGGTAGCAGTTTGAATATGTCTAAACAGAGAGGTTCCATGTACCGTCCCACCCTAACCCTTCCTTCAAAAACAATCAAAGGATACCAACACAGAAAAACACTCCACATGCAGAGGATGAAATAAAGTTTATTAAGGTAAAGGACATGCGAACAGAGACAGAGGGAACACAAGAATGAAAGGTTACATGCAGATCAGTGGAAAGCAAGGTTAAAGCCAGGCAAGATGGAAAAACAGAGGCAACAGACTGTTGACAGTAAGTACAGTATTAAAAGCACACAAAGTATTTCACTTTTCTATTTGTATCTCAATTTGTTTGGAATTTGGGCAAAATTAGGCTTTCAAATTCATCCTAATGTGCTCTTGATAATCTCAAATCACAACTGTAACAAATAAACAATGTATTCTGCTATATGGACGATCATGGCTGCAATCATCTAAATGGCACAAATGTATAAAAATGTATACATTTAATGTTCCATTTTTGCCTAATTTTAAATAACTGTTTTTATTTTATGATCATGGTTGAAAATATGCAAATACTTCAGAAATTAAAATTACAATGAAATCTCAACATTGCATGATAATTGCAATGCTATTTAAGTAAATAAAAAGGGGACATTTTTTTAATATACAGCCTCAACTAGGCTTTTGAATTGAAATGATGTCCTTAGGATGATCATAATCTGCCAATTTGAAGATTAAATCCATATCATATTGATGTGAATATTAGAGGGAACACTAAAGGGGAACACTAAAAAAATGTCAAAGAGTTTAATGATAGTTAAATGTGTATTATCATTCATGCACAGTAAAAGCTACTTTCAAATAAAAATAAATGTGAATATACAAAATGAAATATAGTACACTAAAATATCCATTGAATACAAACAGCATGAAATAAGAAATAATGTGCGACTGATCCAGATACAACAGTATCTATTTTACTCCCATGACTGAAATTCATGCAATTTAAGTCTTGTTACAGTCCAAGCAGAAAAACAAGAGACAGAATAGAGGAAAGAAACAAAGATCAGAAGAAAGACATGGACAATACACAACCTCTCTGTTTGAAGACATCCAAAATGATTACCATGTGCCCTTTCAGGATTCTACTGAACTGATTGTTTAACGGCTGTCCTCCTTCTGACAAACTATTTCCGATCAACAGCCAGACTTCAGAGACTGATACAGGAAATGCTTTCCAACACTGGATCAAATCTAATTACTGCAGCCTCACTGGCATGTCACTGCGCTGCATTAGTGCTGCATTCAAGTGTCATAGAGTGTCTGTTAAAAGCTGTTCCCAGCAAGAGTTATCGTGTTTGAAAAGTGTACTTGCTCCTGAAATGTTCAACGTAATTTAAACAAGACAGTTTGCCATCTTTTATACACATTTGGAGTATAGTCATGATGTAACAGACAAGACATAATAGCCGCAGACGCCTGCCTGTCTGTTAGTCCCAGTGAGTGTGCAGGTCAGGTGGTTACCTTCTTGTAGCTCTGCTCCTCCTCCCAGAGCTGAGCCTGCTGGTCGCCCACGTCGCCCTTCATCACATCCTGCTTCCTATTGATCCTGTTCCTCCAGTCATCTGCGCCACTCTTCTTCAACAAGGCCACTCTGAGATGGAGAGAAAGCAGTAGGAGAGATAGAGTTACAATAAAGTTTTCACTAGGGGAGAAATGACGGTACACATTTTAAGAATATCCTTAAGAAGGAAGTGTTTTGACCAGACTGACAAAAGAAAAAACAATATTTAAAAAAAACAAATCACAATAATGCAAATAGTAATGAGGTCAATGAAGCTGTTCAACCAGCTGGAACACAGAGACCTTACTCATCTAACGCTTAACAAATAATGATATACCAAAACTATTGCTATTATCAGCTTGTATTTAATAGGCCTAATGACAAATAAGGAAAAAATGCACACAGAGATTCTTAAGTAAAAACACAATATAATATGTATGAAATAAAGAGAGACACCCTTTGCACAAGACTTCGCTTGCTAAAAACTCAGTTTAGCTTCCTCTAAGCTTTGAACTCAACCTGTCACAACAACAAAAAGGGATGCTGCCTTGTGCCGTTTAGTCTCATTTGCAGGACTGTTTGCCTCTGCTTAGTTTTTGCTGTCTTCCATGCAGACAGCATGTCATTTAGCAACCACGGTTAGAAATAAGGTTACGTTCTGGGTAAACACACTGGTGACAGTTTATGTACAACAAGACAGATCACTTAGAGATGCCAGTCAGTTTCACTGCTGGAAGAGTATTTGACAGGGTTAGATTTAAACAGTTAAAATGAAACAAAATGTGCTTGGATTCATTTTAGCTAGAGTAAATACAGGAGACGCATATTGGAAAACCGTTCTATGATAAATACTGATTTTAGATTTAGAATTTTAACATTAAAGGTGGGGTAGGTAATTTTGGAGAAACCAGCTAGAGTGCGTTAGAATTTGAAAATACACAGCTGGAAAAAATCTGTCACTTCCTTACAGAGCCCCTCCTCCAACACACATGAACGCGCACATGACCAATGAGGGCACAAGATAAGATGTGTACAGATGGAAGGCTGAAAGGCAGGTAGGCCATTCAGTTATTTTAGCCGGGCCGGCTAAAATGATTGGTCGTGATTTTTACAGTACTACGGCTTCCACAGATGACATTTTTTTATGGATTTTTTGTCAAAGCACTTAAGATATTCATTGCTATCGGGATGTTAAGAGCATTCCATGGAATATAACAAAAAGTGTATCTCGAGCCGGTTTCTCAAACTTACCTACCCCACCTTTAAGTCTTTAAAATGAGCTGTAGAAAACTGGGTTACTTATAAAGCATATTGGAAGTTTTTGGGTGACAAAACTTAACATATGCTTCACATATGACTGACAAGCAATAAATAAGAGAAACAAGTTAAAACAAAGAACAAGCATTTTTTTCACATAAATACACATTTTGAAAAATGATATGAAAGAAAAGTATAATCCTTTTTTATTAAAAGGCCTGGCTGAATCGTGTAGGTAAGTTTAAAAGGTAATGTTCAAAGATTCAAACACTTCAAGCACCTCTAAATTGAGAGATGGTTCCATTAGCTCAGAGCATACAAACTAAGAATGTGTTGGTGAGTATATCATGAAGTGCTTTAAAAATCCATTGAAAAACACTGCCTGATATACAGTAAAAGTGTGAATTAGTCTCTCAGAGGAAGAAATGATCGGAGTTTAGCAATATTTTGAGCTTGAAGTATAGAGTCAAGAACAGAGGCTTAATTATTGAGCTCTCATCTCTGAGTATGGTGCAGATGAGACCCATAATGGAGGGGTCAGACTGCTGGCGGTGCCCTCTGCCCCTCTAACAACCACCCCTCTGTGACCCAGTGTGAGGACGTCCTGTCCCGCCCCGGGGCTCCACAAGAACGGCAAAAAACAGGATGAAAGTAACTCTGAATACATGTGTCCAGCTGTATCTAGGTTACAGATCCTGCCTCCTGTAAAATCCTTTGAAAATGGGCAGGACTGAAAGACTGAGATGGTGATGGAGTGAGACAAAGTACAACAAACACACTGGAACAAGCACAGCCTTTATCACCAGTCTACATGTACTTCTATTATGTCATCGATCAATTTGGAGCGTAATGGCTGCATGGTGTCAAACCAAGAGGACTAGTCTGTGTGACATAACTAGATTTATGTAACAATTTCATCCAATACAGATGACAGTACAGTTGAAAGTCAAATGGACATGATGAACAAGTGTGCTTAATGCACTACAATGATTTAATGTTACAAAGGATAAAAAACAAATAATGAAAAATGAAAATGAACCCTCTTTTGTCTAAATGTCATCCTTTACTGAGCTACTGACCCAAAAGGAGTGTTAGCTCATGACATACATGAAGTAGAACAGCATTTTAGCCTTAATCAAAGCCTTAAGCACAGCACCACACACCAGGCTCACCTCTCTTTGATGGACATTTGTCTGGCCATCATCATGTTGCTCAGCTCATCTCCCTCGTCAGGCTGATACAGATCGTCTGTGTGTGTGTCTGGAAGCTGATACAGATTCCTGGGCGAGCCAGATGCTGCTCTGGATGTTACCACTGCGGACTCCGGCAGATCTGTGAGCAGACAAGCATGCACATGATGGATTTAAATCAATACATGGGACATCCACTACATAAAGATGAACGGCTGCCCAGAGAGGAATGGATTTTAAAATGGCACTTTTCTGCTCGTATCACACTCCATGATATTTCCTATTTAGGATATACACCTCTAAATTACACAAAGTTGAATGACTATAAGGTTTTGTATAAAAGAGTACAGTCATGGCTCTTATAGTGCAAGCTATGCAGCACAAAACAGCGTGAGAGCAAACATCTTTCATGCTTACCAAGAGGCTCTTGTCTGCCTGTGAGAAGCAGCGCAGACACTCTCACAGCTTTTACCCCCCTGCCACAGCTGTAATCAAATAACCCACGCTGTTTTGTAGTAACACTGAAGCTCTCTAGCAAAAGTACTGCCATTTGTCTGTGTGTGCTTCCATACTTTTCCATCACGATACAACAATCGTCTGACTGATGTTTGTGCTCTCTGAAAATATGTATTCTGATACAGAGAGAATCAAAGTGTTTGGCTCAGAGTGTCTGCTGCTCAGACATGGAGGAAGCCTGAAAACCACCATCTGAATTAACATTGTCACGGTCACAGGAAATGTGGTTGACTGTGAGGAATAGTTGTTGACTGTGGCCTGCAATTGACACCGGTGTTTATTTAGTCTCACAGTTTGTTCTTTAAATATTTAAAATTCAATTCAGCATCACTTTCATTTCTTAGATTATAATCTCTTAGACCCACACTAATTTGACAAGGATTCCTTTTCCACTTTGCTAACATGACAACATGATATCAACATATTGATCAGTAATACATGCTGGTATTTAGCAGGAACAATGGTAATCATGCTCACAAAGTTATGTGTTAGCATGAGAACATTTGTTTATTATTAAAACAAATTGAAAATGATATTATATTTATAGTATTCTTGGGACTTGGCTCATTAAATATTAAAAGCCAACTTCCTTTAGCTGACAAGCCTTTTTTCAATCTTTTTTTTATGTTATACAAAATAAATATCAACAGAGGTATGGCCGGATCCTGGTCTTCTGTTCTTACCTCTACTGACGGCCCTGCTCCTCCGACTCTCTGGGTAGTGGTCTTCCTCTCTCAGATACTCCTCCTGCCTCTCCTGGAGCATGTAACTCTCTGAGCTCTGCACGTCCCCCCACCCTCCGGCAGGCCACTGCTCCTCCCCCTTCTCCACCACCTCCTCCCTCCTCTCTCTGCCACTCTGAGGATGGGGCAGAGCGGCCTGCCTGACCACTCCCTCAGGAGAGGGTAGTTTCCTCTTCCCTCCTCCCAGATCAGTGCCAGCTTCTCCCCGGGGGACGTTTTGGTACCTCTGGTGGTCCGTGACTTCCTGGGACCTCCATGAGGGTGCATGTGGGTGGTGAGGGGGCAGGGACCGGTCCGAGCTGGGAGGGAGGGGTTCAACCCGGGCTGCTGCTCTGGTTATGTGGATGTCTCCGGCATGGTCAGTGGAGACTGTGCTTTCTCTCAGAGCAGAGGAGGAGGATGAAGCAGGGAGCCGAGAGCCTGTTCCGTTATGAAGCTGGAGGAAGCAAGAGACACAAGCAAAGAAAAAAGTTGTTCCATTTGTGATACAGAAAACATTTCAGGAAAACTGCACACACACACTCAACACAGAGAATCATGCTGACTAATCAGCGCCTGCCTGACTCACTGCACTTCCTGATCATCAAAGGGCAGCCTATCTCTCCAGTCAATTGCAGCCCACATCACAAAGCCATGCCAGCATACTCCCTCACTCACAAGGCTGTGGCAAAAATACATACTTTCCAAATTCATAACTTCAGTTAAAGAACTAACCAGACATTGTTGATGAGTAATAAATGAGAAGCAGCAGTAAACATCCATGAAAACCATCTTGCAAAATAGAATCCTTAAATGTCTTAATCTTCTGCTTCGATTAGCTCTCCCATGCTTTCCCTCTCAGAAAGAGTTGCCAGTTCTGAACGAGTTGATGAAAAATAGCTGCTTTCAGTCCATGTGTAGGCGAACAACAGCATAAGTGCTTTTGTTCCCCTCTCCTCCAACACAGAGACATCATGTCATCAGCAGCATCACCCATCACACCCTCCACAGTGACACAGCATGATGATGAGAACTGAGTCAGAAGCCGGGCAATGCTCGTTACATTCATAGTGAAATCACACAACATGGATATAGGATGCCAAACAGCACGTGTTCACAGAAATGTACGGCCATTTCTGAGAAGAGTGCCCCAGCTCTGTCACTTCCATTGTCTCAGGCAAATGCATGGTGACTGTTCAGAGGAACCTTACTTGTAGGAGCTCTACTGGGCTGTCGGATAACTCCTGTTCATCAAGGGAGTCTATGTCTGAGGGCTCCTGGAGCAGAAACACGCACAGGCTACAATGCTTGGTTCATGTTTTCTCTATTTCTTAGACAGGATTTACCATAATTAATTGCAAAATATATGGGGAAGCGGCCACTGTTTTATTCGGCCAGTTTTCCACTTGTATGAAGGTCAATAGTCCTAATATCACATCTTTCTTTTTCGAGGTAGTCTTATTCTGTTTTTAACTGCTGTAGTTGTTTCCAAGTAAAAGTTAGGGGAGTTTATTTACAAATCTAGAATAAAGAGTGTCATATGTTATCTTTAGCCAATAGGCATGAATATTTTTGTACACAGTATTTCCTTTAAATAATCAACACCTGGAGATAATCGTTGTCGGTTTTCTTTCTGAGAGAAAATTGAGATGACAGTTGTGGCCCCATCACTTTCTTAAAACCACAAAATTGTTTTTTTTATTTTAGTTTGAGTATGGACAAACAGTGAAGTTATTCCTTTAAAACAAGATATTTCCAAATGCAATATAACATGACACTTAAAGCCAAAAAATAAGGCAATGTGTTATTAGAATACTTATGTTTATGTTCATAACAATAATGGTTAACAGTAATAGTAACTTCAGTAGAAAATGAAACAAAAAAAAAGTAAGTATTATCCTGTGGTTCGCCTACCTGCTCCATATCTCCCAGGGTGATGGGTTGTGTCTGGTAACGAGCGTTGGCCCTGCGATTGCGTGTGTCCCCTCTGGTGCGGGTCACCCTGATGGGAGGCTGAGACAGTCTGTTGAACAGTGCCATCTTTTCTGCCAGGCTGAGGGTGCAGAGGTCAGGCTCGTCCTGACCCTGACTCTGGCCCGGTCCCTCCACTGTGGACACTGGCTTTGAAGCCTGGACCTCCTGCACCTGCCGGGCCTCCCGTGCCTGCTCCCGGGCCGTGTTGCTCTGTTGCATGGACGCCTGCAGGCTAAGGGTGTGGGGACATCCCAGAGACAAAGAGGTAGGAGAAAAGGAGACTTCTGGTAAGCATTGGAAGGAGCTCATGCAAGCTAGCTAGCAGCATGCTACATTGCAGGCAACATTGTGGAGCTTTAAGAGTTTAAAAACGGTTTTTACACAGGAGTGAGCCATGCCCACCACAAACAAAACTGTGATATTCAGTAAACTCATAATAATAGTAACAATTAAATCATGTCGTTTCCTCCAATCACACAGGAGGGCACCACAACTCAAAAAGCCTGTGGAGTAAAACCCACTCTGAAAAAGAACACTATGCTGTGGTGTATGAGCAGCATTCAGTAAAGATCAATCATGTTAGTTACACACTGTAGGTTGGTGGGAGCATTCGTGTCCGTGCCCTGTACCTGTATGGTTGGACAGTGCTGCAAACTAGGGTGGGGCTAGGGACGCGTGCCACAGCAGTGTGTACAGTCACCGTGTGTGGCACGTGAGTGGGGACGCTACAGTAGTGAAGGACAGGGACAAAGTCACAGACATACAGAGTGGACAGAGAACACACAGGGAATGAACCAGATGAATTCCAAGCTAAATGGTTCATTCAAACTAAGGGAAAGGAATATAAAGATGGTTGAGGTTCAGAAAGATGGCTGCAGGCTTAAACCACAGTGTCATTTCAGAATTTGTGAAGAATTTAGAATAAAAATGTTTAATCAAGTCCAGAGCAGAACATTTGATGACGTTGCTGCATCATAATGCTTGTGGTTGTTTAAAGTATTTATAGGCTTACGTGGCGGCGATGACAACTTCCTCAGTGGTGACAGGCTGTGTTCTGGATCGATCTTGTGTCCGTCTTAGTCTCCTGTCCACCGCTGCATTCCTGGATCGATGCTTAGGAGCTCCGCCATCAATGCTTTTCTCGAGTTCCTGTATGGAAACGTTGGGGATAAATCAAGGAAATATTTCATTAAACAGTGACAATGGGTTTGACAAATAAATTAGCTACCAAAGTAGATCAAACTTACATTATAGTGATTGAAGATAGATGAAGTGTATTAGGATCATAACTACTATCAAAGCTGTTAATTGGTAGTTCATGTATCTTATACTGACCTCAGCTTAAGAAAAAAGAGACTAGGAAGGCAAGTCTGAGGTCAGTATGTAACACAAAGTCTTATCAAAGTCTTTATCTTCAAATCCTTACAGTAATAGAACAGAAAATAAAAATCAGGACAGTATCAATGTATGCATGTCCATGATTGCAAGCAGATTTCTCTATGCTTGGTGTCTAAAAGCAACATGTAGGCTATACAGTAGATAGGGTTACTGTAGGTGATAGTTGAAGCTCACCCTGAAGAGAGAGCGCTTGGCTGCTACACTCAGCTTGGCCCGCTCATCTAGCTTCTCATCCTCAGCTGCAGGGAAAGAAACAGAGAGAAACATTCAAAAGTCAGCCTGCTGTTTTCAACCTATTCATGGAGCTTACATTACGGGGCTATGGCTTGTGAGAGTTGTCATTTCAGCTCTAGTCTAAGGAACCATTGTATTAAAGACTCCTAAGAATTTTGAGGGGGACAATCTACAACCATGAACATTGTAAACTATATTTACTATGCGGGAATGCAAAGCTTGACTGGCTTAGAGGTCACTAAGGGGGGCGCTGCCTAGCAGTTGATTATTTGTCCACATGCCACAAATCACATTATGGGAAAAACTGATCTTCAAGACACTCAAAGGTGAAAATTCATCAATCGCATTACATTTAAAGTGTTTATTAGAGTTTAAATTGAAGCCTCTAGGGGCAATCTTCTACTGAACAGCAATTTCACTGTTGAGGTGAAACTTCCACCAGGGTTTAACTAAATATTCAATCTATTCTGAGGAACCAATACTTTTATTTTTAAACACCAAAATGTTTCTGTGATATGTTCTTCAGATCCACCGTTATTATGTTTACCTTCATGACTACACAGCACCATATGGTTTTAAAGCTGGGAGCAAAGACTAACCAGCAAACGTGCGACTGGTGTCATCGAGGAGACTATGCAGAGCTAGACATGTGTGAGAAGCATGGTTGGTTGGTTGGTTGACACACACACACACACACACACACACACACACACACACACACACACACACACACACACACACCTCTGTAAGACATATGACATCACCCAACAACTATTCCCTCTGACTGATGCCGCTGCGCTGAGCACTACTCCCCCTAATTCTCCTCAGTGAAAAAAGCGTCCCAGCTGAGTATGTGCTTATAAGAAGCAGATGAGCTGTTTCTGCCCTCAGTGGAGCTGCTGTGCTATTATGCTACTGTGAGCACGAGTAATGACTCTATAAAATCCACTTGGAAATATTCTGCTTTTATGGTACAAAAGGACATTCACTTCGTTTGGTCTCAATTTGTCTATTCTTAAAGCTATAATATCAAGGCACTGGAAAATCACATTTTGTTCATTTGTGTCCTGCGGCAACTGTGAAGCCCGCGGTAATCATGCTGTTTTCATTGGGAACAGTATACGTGGACTAGATATTGTTTTGTAAAGTTAAGTATTGACCACAGAAGGCAAGTAAAGTCATGCACATTACTGTACACATCCGAGCCAATATAAGTGAAATCGATATTGAATACGTGGGACTTATTGAATGCTATTAAATCACCATGATCTCATCAAATAACCTATCCTAAAATCAATATACCTGGACATATATGGTGGTATCTGCAAAATATACACCCCTCCAGTCAGTTTTAAACATTTAAAATCACATAAATATAGTGTTACCGTTTGCCTTGGGACCTCATATGTCGAAAAAACATCATGAACTAGACCCCGTCCCCATTTGGTTTATAAGCCAAAAACAAAACGGCATTACTTTTATAGCTGTGAATGCAACATTAAACATTATGCAGCTAATAGTCCCAGCTAACTAATCTAATTTGTCAAACAGATACTCTAGTCCTGCTGTTAATTCCACTAAAGCTAGCCATGCTTAATCAATTACCTCCTCAACACTTGTGTACAGAGGCTACAGAGCTTTACACTATACAGTACATGCGTTTTATATTGTTACAAGTCTATAACTGTGTATGTCAAAACATTTAGACACACTAACAATGTACGATAGAACATGTGCATAATATGTCAACCTACTGTTACAGTAATGTTCTGAATATCTTTAAATTAAGGGGGAAAAGGACTTACCTTCAATGGGAGGAAGATCTGAACTCACACAGGACCTTCAAAAAAGGTACACAAAGAAAAGGACAATCAGCAAAAGCGAGTAGCATCCATGCTACAATGCATAACTCGGTATTACGAAAGGGTGGTGAGTGGTTAGCGACAGGAAGAGAAAGCTGGTCAAGAGGAGGTATGTAGGCGAAATAAGAAGCAGTTGTTTCTTGTAAGCTGGACATGTGACAGCAGAGTGTCACTGTAGGGGTATGAAATGCAAAAGGGAAAGTTTAGTTTAGTAAAGCAGACTAAGCTGGAGATTTAGACTGCATTACAAAAGTCTGTGCGGTTCCATGGTCTCAGGGAGTAATTACCAACAAAAGGCCAATTCATGATTTCTTGGTTGAGTCACATGTAATGACCACTGCCAAGGTCCAATCACAGGGACCTTCAGCCTTTAAGCTTCCCTGTTAGCTAATGTTGTTAGAGGGGTACAATCACAAAGAACGTGGCCGTGTACACAGCATGTGTGCTTGTGTAAACTGGATTTAAATCAACATTATTCCGATCAAATATTAAAAAAAAAAAAATGTACATGCATAATCATACTGATATTTCCCAGCATTCATCACTCTCAGCCATGCACTCTGGAGTCCAGAGTAGTACCTATCAGTGTCCTGGCGTTCAGCAGAAGTGATGGGCTGAGTCCTAAACCTCTCTGAAGTCTTTCTACTCTCCCCGGGATAGATATACTGCCGGGGCCTGCGCCCCCTGCCCCTCTCACCTCTCCATGGGGCCCCGTGGCCTGTGAGTGCACTGTCCCCTTCAACCTCACTGGAGGGGCTACCCAAGGAGAGGGACAAACAGATACAGTACCAAAAGGAAAAAGAAAATACAGCATAGTGAGGGAGAGATAGAGTGGTACTGGGCGCAAATATGGAGATATTAAAAAGCAGAGGTATAAGTTTAAATATTCATCACACCCCTGTATTTTAAATCAAAGATGTGAACAAGACCATGCAGATGTAAAAGTGGTTATGGCGTGCATACGTTCATTGGCCCCAGGTGGTAACCAAACAAGTCACAATAAATAAAGAACAAATAACATCCATCGTATGAAGCTTAGTGTTAGGCGATTAAAGCATGAATGACATTTCTACAGATTAGAAACTCGTTTGATGATGAATTCACTCCAGCCTTAGTTGCTTGTTAGTCATTCAGAAGCCAGCCGATGTTGGTTAACAAGCATCTGTGTGAGTTTTAGAGAAGCCAGCCAGCAGGTAGCCACTTTACTTTGACACCTACAGCTTATTTCTGCGGCTGGTTGGAGGGGTGGTGGTGTTCTCAATGTAGGAATGTCTGAGCTGGGCCACAGACACTCGGCTGTCCTGGTGACCCTCTTGGTTATTGGAACCATCCCCCTCCCTGACCTCAGGGGGGTCGCGATGCTGCTGGTTCCTCAGAGTGATGCCTCTGGAAACCGCAGCATCTGACATCGAGCGGCTGGAGGGGGGGCTTCCTGGGTCTGTATGTGCTGCTCTTGGCTGGATCTGGGTGGCCGCTCCCCCTTTCTGAATATCAACGGGATTGTCCCGCTCTCTATGCCTGCTCTCTGAGGCTTGCAGATGTGAAGTGTGTTCTGTTTCGGCCCTGGTTCTGTGTCTTCCTCTTGTAGGATCCTCTGCCTCAGCCTTCCTTGCCTGGTTCAGACTCTGTGCCCTGGACATCCCTATCTGTTCTTCCCACCTTCCTCTCCGGGTGTCCTCAGTGCTCCTCTCCCTGCGGCGGATGTCCGAGGGCAGCACTGCTTTCCGGCTCCTCAGAAGACCCTCCGTCTCTTCCTCCTGGGGCAGTTGTTGCTGATCCTGCCCCGCTGTGGATGTGGGACCAGAGGCCATGGACAGGTAACTGTGGTTACCGCCAACTTCCTGTCCTCCTGGTGGCCCAGGTCGGGCGAGCTGAGCCCGGGGTTGATGGTGGGGATGGGAGTACATTTGCGGGGGGTCTGTATTGGAGCGTGTAGATGTTTGGGTCTGGTGTCTGCGGTGCACTGGAGCTTCTGTAACGTTTCCAGGCTCTGGGCTCCTCTGACGGTCCTCCCTGGCAATCCTCTCCCTAACTCTGATTCTTTAAGGGGGAAAAAAAGGCTGGTTATTTGTGTCTACATGAAAAGACACAGCAAATGTCTCTTAATTGTTCATGTTTCTATTGTTATATTATCTGTTTAGGATAGTTATAGGCTTGATGGTCAAACGGTTTGCAACAGAGCACACATTTGTATATGAAGTCTTATTGTTATTATTTTTATTAAAAACTTATATTAAGGATAGTCATGGGTTAGCCAACTGACACTTACGAAAAGTCATGCCCAAAAAAAGCTATAGCAATTCCTTTTACACCAACCCTAGCCTACACTGACTAACTTGCCCCCAAACCCATAATGTAGGGTCCTTTCTGATACTTCAACATCACAACCCAATGTTATATCCCTAATTATGATGGTTAGTATAATATTTTCCTTTTAAAAGGTTTGTTTTCACATGGGGATTAAACTGAACACAGCAACATATGCGTAGAAGATGGAGTTATGGTCCAAAGCGGGAACAAGAGCTTGCGGTAATAAGGATGATCATGATGAGGGGTCAGCTGAGTCTCAGGGCTCAGAGCAGAGCTTCTTAAACATTTGTGTCTCAGTCAGGATTATTCCTTAAGATGAGACGGGGTATAGTCTTATAGAGAACAGTACTGGTTTCTGTTCTGTCCTACAGTTTAAGAAGCACTGCTCATAAGGGTTGATGAGTTTTTGGTAAGTCCAGCTGAATGGAAACACGTCAGGTGATATAGGGGTGAGACACAACCAGCCTGGGTGTACCTCGAGGGCCAGTTGATGAGGGAATGGGTGTCGCCCTCAGCATCAGTCTGGAAGAACCAATCAGTGCTTGGTTTCGCCCTTGCACTGTTCCAATAGATACCCGATGGGAGACAAGTGAATGAATGGGTGGGTGGGTGGGTAAAAGTCGAGATACAGTATTCAGCGTTTCTCTTGGAGCACACACAGGCACAGCACTACATTGCACACACCATTGACTTCATGTTGAGTGTGACGAGAGTGAGAATGTGCTTGGACACCAGCATGACGCTGCCAAGAACACAAGTTCAACTCCCTGCTTAGACATTTCATTGTTATTGTGGTTTTTTCGGGGAAACATCACAGGCAATAAAATATGAACTTAGTTTCTATTAGATTACATTTGGCCACATATTGCAGCTATGTTATGTGGAGAAAGCTCTATTATCAAGAGAGACTACCTCTCTAACTGAGGTCTTATCTACTGAAGCAGATACTCGCAGGAAATGCCGTCTCACTTTATTTCAGCCGAAAGGCAGATGAGTCACGCTGCCTGTGAGGCTGCAGTAAGACAAATAGCTTCATCAGTTTCATTAGCGAGTGAGTTCAACTCTAGGAGAAATTGCCTGAGTCATAAATAAAGGAAGAGATGACTTATGCGGGGGAATCAGGAGTAAGAGAGCATTTCATAAACCCTAGGACCAGAATATTGTACCAAATAAGGAAAACACGACCCAGACTGATATTTGGACCAATAATTTATATATAGAGTCTTGATTTGTAGCCATTAGTCCGAGGTCTTTCGGTCACAATTTTTTAAACCTAAGTGGATCTGAATGGATTGAAGCACATCGGGTATATGCTTTGGTCACGTGATATTCACTGCAGGATAGGGCGTCCTTCAAGCAGAACAGTTAGGCATACTGCATAACAGCAACGTCCCTGATTAAGTGCTTCATATATTCAAGGAAATGCTCTGGTGAAGTGCTCCTTTTCTTTTTAAAAGAGAAAAGAAATGGAACCAGGGAAAATTAATACTAAGACTAAATGGCTACAAACAATATGTACAGAATCACTAGGATCAAAACAAAGACAGACAGAAAACAAGGTTATTGGACTGTGAGCCATAGGGTCGCCGGTTCAAGTCCCAGAACCGACCTAAATATGGAGTGTGGACTGCTACTTGGAGAGGTCCCAGTTCACCTCCTGCCGTGGTGCCCTTGAGCAAGGCACCAGACATCCCCCTTCCCCCCTCACTCCCATTGCTCCCCGGGCGCTGTACAATAGCTGCCCACTGCTCCTAGTACTAGACTCCTGGTACTAGGATGGGTTAAAAGCAGAGAACACATTTCACTGTGTGTGCTCTGCATGTGTGACCATTAATGAGGGTTTCATCCCTCCCAATTCTATTCTATTCTTACATGCTTAATAAAAAGGAGGACCTTTGTTCATAACACTTTGTAATTGAGTCCTTAAATTGAACCGTTGATGTCAGACCCACAGATTCCCTGAGAAGAGGTAGAGGGGATGTGCTTCCTCACCATCAGGCCTCCTGGTCTTGATCAAGCCCAGCTGTGGGTCAGAGTTCTCACTGTGGAGTCCCACTGAGCCGCCCAGTAACAAAACACCCTCCCTGCACTGCAGACACACACACACTGGCCAGGTTTTGAAACCTGAGAGACGGATTTAGGAGCAGCAGGAGGGAGCGATGCAGATAGAAACATGGGATAGGGAATGACCACGTAGTCGGGTGTAGAATCATCTTTATCTGTTCGTTGGAAACACTGACTACAGGGCCAAACCTGGTCAAGACCTGGGAGCGGCTAGTCGGTTGTTGCATTACAAAATCAGGAAGAGTGTCTGCTGATACCATCTGAGTTATGGAGCTGCTAATCAGTTTGGGCTAAACTAATTAAAGGATTATTCCAGTTTTTTACAACTCCTATATCTATCATTTTTGTTATGCTGCTTAAAAAACAAAATAATGTCTGAGACTTGCAAATATGATAATATCGCTTCAACCAAGCAGGGAATAGTGTAATAAATAGCCGCAAATACTCAGCGAAAATGTACTACATCGAGTATTTACTTACGTAGGTTCTCATGTTTGTTTTGTACAGTCAACAACGTGTGGACTGCATGTAGACTATGAGCAGGTAACATCATTTACGTCACATGAATTCTTGTGGCCATTCAGATATGGAAAGTACCATTTACACCTAATCTCATAAAAGGAACAGGGATAGAGTGTGTTTCAAGGCCAGATTAAACCACTAAATTGCCTTGGGGCAACAAATAACTTTGGGCCCCTGTGAGTCCCCCCTGAAATGTTGCCCAGAACCCTCAAAACTGACCTGTGTTCCTCGAAACTGGAACTCTTCCCCGTCTCAGGTTTGCTTTATAAATCTGTAATTTTTTAAGATGAAATACTCGTTTTGACAGATTAGACACTATGTTAGTCTAACAATAATTCACAAATTACCATAATCACATGACCAAAAAGAGCCCAGAGCCCTAGAAAGCTCCTGAGGGTCTTGGGGAAGTTACAACTACTACAAGTATTGCACAATATGTTGTAGTTTAAACACAAAGTAGGTCTTACAACTGAGATTCATGTCATCAAGGAACCTTTAGCTCGACTCAAATTGCAATGAAATTGAATGATCTTTTAAGAAATCCCCTGTTCCTCTGATAAGCACTGCTGTATGAGCTTCTTCAAAAGGAGCAATTCTCTTTAAGAATGTGGGATCAGCTACAGAGGTACTTCATCCAAACAGCATCGGAAAATAGTTCTTTCTAACAAAATAGCAACAGCTTGGCCAGTAAGAGTTCCTTTGAGAATTTTAAAATGCTTTCAAAATATCCACCTGGAAAATGTGGAATAGGACTCAACATACACCCGCACATTGTGTATTTTTCTGCCTTGTATTTTGCAAGCTCAGCTGTGCAACTCAAAGGTTGTTTCGGGCTCAGGTTGCCTGACCTGGTTTGAAACCAGAGTCGTGCCAACAGGACGACCTTGGACACACGTGTAAAAAAAGACTGAGATGATGGGAGGGAGGGGGTGACTGTCAGTCTGATGGATAACACTGTCACAGCAATGATACAGCAGTGTTCTGGATGGAAATCATGCTCGAACCCTGTGTATCTGGATTGGAGAGGAAGCAGGGGTTGTGACCCCAGAAGGGGAACGATCTGCTAATAAGATGTCAGACAGGAAGACTAAATAGCTGCTCTATTTTCTAAATTGTGAAACAACGGAGACAAACTACTTTGGGTGTAAACGGGGACCAATAAGGCACTGCTCAGGCTACTCACCCATGTCTGGTGAGGATGGTGTGGCTCTGCTGCTCGATGAATTGGTCCCCAGTGGACACGGCATGTTTAGGTGAGGAGAGGGATGAGTGCCGGCTTGCCTTGGGTGAATTGGGTGGCATCCCTGTGACTGGAGAGTCTTTGGCGGGCACCGTGGCAGTTGAGGACATTGATGTCACATCCATGTATGAGGAGGAGGACGGCAGCTCAGGAGGACCAGCTCTGCGTTGATTCTCCAGGTTCATCAGCCTCTCCCTCTCAGACAGCGAGTCCACCCTGGTCCGATTCACCTCGTATCCCGGGTCTGGTTGACTCTGCTGTGGTGCCGTGCGTCCCGCCCTTGGGCTCGTGACAGAGGTGCTATTGTAAGAATTCAGGGCTTCTTCCCCCACCGATTCCGCTCGGATACGCCTCTCTGAGCCTTCTGACTCATTCCGTGTACGAGTGGAGCGGGGAGGTGGCTCCACGTCTGGCTCCTGATCTAAAGAGATGCCGTAGCGCTCTGCAAGCTGCCGGCGCCGCTCCGCCTTGTAGCGCGCGATGCGTGTAACCTTAGACTCAGTCTCAGGGTTAATGGTGGTGGAGTCTGAAGTGTGGACAGGCTCTGGGAGGATGGAGGTCGGGGGGTCAGGTCTGCACCGAGCTCTAGACTGTCGCTCTGGAGCCTTGGGCTGCGTCTCTGGGCTTTCCAATGCCTCCATGCTGTACCGCTGGACTGTAACTAGTAGAAATCGAGAGGATAAAGGTCAGTTACCTTCATGGAAGCACAAATAAAGTGTCAACAAATTGTCTAGGTACTGTACTTACCACCACAGGGCTCAAAGGGATCAGAGGCCCTGGTGTATCGGGGTGTGTCCTCCTCCAGAAGCCGGTTCGCCACCAGGCTAGGCAGCAGGGACGGATGCACCTCAGCGTCGATGCCCTCCAACCGCCGAGCGATACGCTCCTTTCTGCTAACATACACACGGAGGACAGGAAGGAAGAAGTATTCAGGCATGTTATTAACTTTCGCAACATTATCATTATCAGAAACCCAAGCAACTTTATACCCTTATCCATATTACCTGTTCATTTCCCAATCACTTGAGCTTGTGGTGATGCCTTCAAATCGTTTCCTCAATTCAGAGACTATAGAAAGAATGAAAAAAACATCTTGGCTCAATATAAGGAAACCATCTCAACCAAACTAAACTGTTAATTAAGACGACATGGATATTTGCAGGTAGGATCTAGAAAAAAGAAAATCTAAAAAAGATTTTCTTGTCTATTATTTGTAGGATTAGGGTTAGCAGCATTTTACTGTGTGAATATAGTATTGTATCTGCAGAACCAAAGCAAAACCAGCTTTTAAAAAACAGCCATTTATATCTGATGCCCTAGAAAAAAAGTCAAAAAAGATGTTCACTACTGACAGCAAATTTCCCAGAAAATCATGCTGTTCTTGACCAGTTTTAATTTAACATCTAATCTATATTAATTGGTCTACTTTACAATTTCCCATCCACATCTTCATTATTGGCCAAATCAAAACTTGTAAAAAGCTAATTAGAGGTGTCCCTTCAGGTGCTCATGAGACGTTTATATTCACCTTTCAGTTGGATTTAACGGGACCTTAACCCTCTAAATAACTGTATCTCTTTATTTGAGTATTTTGGGTCAGTAAAGAAATTCCGGTGCAGTGTGTCATACTATTAAATGTGTGAGGACCGTGCTTGTAGAAAAACAGGTTTTAAACAAATCTTGACATGAATCCACCTGGCAAAGAGATAGCTCTTGCACAACAGTGCCTTCAAAATCCCTGAGAAAGTTGATATTGTGAGGACTATTTACAAGCAGGCAAGAAAAAAAGAGAAAAAAAACCCCTTACTCACCTTTTGGGAGGTTGGCCAAGACAATAACATCTATATCTTTGCTTTTAGCTGGGTCGTCTTTTTCGTCGAAGGTGAATTCTTTCTGGAAGCTGAGGGGTGCAGGAAAAATACCAACTGTTATTGAAGAAGGGCTGAGCTGCAGGGAGGTGTGGGATATGTCTATAGGCCGACAGTGGTAAGAGGCTCAACTGAATTAGATCACACTTTCAACCAATCAATAAACAATGTTCAAGAATCAGACAATTTATCACAGATAAAGCAAGGAATCATCCAAACATTACATTGGGATTGCAATGTGTGTATTTCTCTTCTTGAATCCCTAAATATTTATGTAGAAATTAGAGGGTTTTTCCCGTCACACCCTCTTACAGATCCACAGCCTTTTTTCTCTTAGAATCATACTGAAGTCTTTTATGGATTTGATTCAAAACCACAATGTTACAATGCAGCTGTGAAAGAACTGGCAGATTCCCGATGTGAGGAAACAGTCAAGAATTGGAAAAACTGACTTTGTGGCTTCTTTCATTCCAGCGAACACAGAGTTATGAACACATTGAAATACATAGTCACTTTATATCCTTTTCTATCATAACAGCATATGTTTTCATGACTGAAATGTCCCAACATCTACTTCCTACATGCACAATGTTTTCAGGTCAGAACCACACCCACGCACAGTTTGGCACCACAGTGGTGTCACAGTGTGCAAAGTCCTCGCTGCTGTAAAGGAAACTTTCTAAATAGAGGCCAACATGTAGACCTAGAGGTGTTTTTGAACCTCTGCCAACTACATAATGCTGAGCAATCCTTCTGATGCTGCAGCAGGGAGCTTTTACCCTGCTACGCAGCAGAAAGCTTGGACACTGGCCTATCTGAAGCATCCAAGCTGTATCTGATACACTGTTATCTCTTTCGTTCCTCAATCAAAGTAATACACCAAGGATGTGTATATCTAGGGTATGGCTTGATAATCAGCATTAGTGTCTTTTGAAATGATAAATAGTACTTTCTTTCTCTGACAAATATAAACTTGAGGTAGTAAGCAATATAAAAAGGACATAAGTTCCATGCATGCAAAGGCTTTGCTAAAACAGTGTAAATGTGTCTGAAATAACTAGTAATTTAGCATTAAAATGTGGCTAACTTAAGTATAACCTAGAGCTAGAGAACTAAAGAAGGATATAAAAAAGGCCAACATGTCTAAATGATTATCTCAATTGTTTCACAATAAATGCACTCAAAGATAGAATAGTAATTTGACTGTAGCATCTTTAAAACTATTTTGGTGCAGCCTGTCTTTATCAGTACTACTGCCTGAGAATCCAAAACATTTAAAAAAAAAAATAACTTCTGCACATAGGCTTCACAGGACGTATCGATGTCAAATCACTTATACATGTACAACCTGGGCGTTTTTGGGTGTTCTTACCTCAAAGCTCTCTTCTGTAGCAATCTGGGGTTGCTCAGTTTAATTGGGGTCTCACTCCCAAGTCCTGTGAACAGAAGAAAAAGAGTCTAACATTTAGTTATGTCCCAATGCTCATTCACTTGAACAGCAGAACGTTCAGTTTTAGCTTTTAATTAACCGACACACATATTTCCAAGGTGAACCTGACTGTCGGTCTGCAGCTTCTTGGCACACAAGCGCATTCATTAGGTGGACTTCCACAGAGAATCAGCTGATGTGGAAAACAATAATCTGCCTGCCTGACTGAATCCCATCAAATACTAAGTGATCTGTGTAGTTAAAAGCCACCTCAACAAATGGCGACAAATCATCAGACATCCGGAGACAGTGACTGTCTCCATGTTAAGTATCACTATATGTGCTGCGCATGAGGTCATATCTTAAGGGGTTTGATGGAGGAGTGACTGCGTGTGTGTCACTGAGACAGGCGCTGTAAAGTCTGATCGCACGTCAAGGTTGCAGTGCAGCTGGGACAAAGCCAGGAAGAGCGTCGCACATCAATGTCAATGGGCAGCACTTTCTACCCGTCATGAATACAGATGGGGACAGCATGACGAGACAGAGAAAACAGACTTTCCCTAAATCTTAAAAACACACTATTTGGGATTAAACTATTAGACATACAAGAGTAAACAACCTATCCCTATAAAGTCTGGTGTCTATTAGTAACATAGTAAACAAGCTCAAAATGTGACATAAACACCTGCCTACAAAGAAATAAAGCCTCATTACCAAGAAAGAAGGGAATTAGTGAGTATATAGCATCATAAACAGTTCTGTGAGGAATGCCAGTTGTGTGGAACATCCCATTAACGAATGTCTGCTTCAGTTATTCACTCCAAACCTCAACCGTGTGGTTTTGGCTGCCCTCGGACCTCAGAGCGGCCAGATCTGCGCTGTTTTGGGACAAACATGTGGTCCCACTTCCACCCCATGCGAGTTCACCTCAGGGCCGCCTACCGCCCCGACACCCCCCACTGCTCCACACAAACCCCTAACCTCTCCCCTGAGGACGCACACCCCTAACCCCCCCCCCCATTCCAGATCTGTTCTTCTTTATGAAGGATGTTTGGGTTGATGCTTTGAATCCCTCCTACTTCAGCAAAACATCATTTGAGAAGAAGGAAGGCTTATTTGGAGAGGGCGGTGTGCCTGGATGTCTTTGGGGATAGTCGTGTATTGTTTCAGCTGGGTGGAAGATGACGAGTGAAAACACAACAACTCATTCAAAAAAGTCAAAGTCAGCTTTATAGTCAAGAATTCTACATGTTGGACATCCAGAAATCTCGAAATATCGTTTCTCGAGTTCCTACAGTGTGACATATATACATCAAACAACAAAAAAATAAAAAGGGCCTAGATAATCGGGGTATACAGTTTAAAATGTTAATAATGTTAAAGTGTTCCTTACAAGCCTTGAATGATAATCCTGGTTATATGAGCCACTTGTGTTTCTTTTGACAATGATCCAAAGATTAGGTTGACAACACTATTTCAAAGTGCAAAACAAACAGCAAGATAAATCCTGAGCACACACTTTGCTGGGCTAAATAAGCCAGTAAAAGAAGTGTTGAATAACTGCCTATGTGTTAACAACATATGCAGATCAATGTAACATATGTTTCTAGATTTGTCTGTAAATGTAGCCTAGGCATGCTATGTATTGTTTTTTTTAGAACACACACTGTATGATAGGTCTCGAGTTGTAAATAGATTGTGCAAGTTCAGAATTTTGGAGCTTGGAGAGTGACAAGGCTCGAGAAAGGTCTGGAAGCAGCAAATGTTCAATCTGGTATACAGTAGGTAGGGGCAGGATATATATCGATATTATGATGATACTGTATTTTAAAATTAGACAAGAAATCTGCTAAGATTTTGAATATCGTAGGGGGAAAAGTATACCAGCGTGTTTTAATTTCTTTAAAGTTTCAACAATCACAATCATAGCTTTAAGCACATGATACACTGACTGTGCCCTTGCAAAATAGATCGTGGATATAGCGGAGGGGAGGAACATGTCAGCTGAAATAGGCAGAAAATGACAGGTTTATACCCACAGATGGTGAGCCAAACAATGTTGTGATGCATTTGTAATTATTTTTGTGAAATTGAAGAATTTTGGAATGCCCAATCAACATGATTATGTTTTCTGCAGATCTCAATGACCCTAACCCCAATCCTGACCAATAGTCATACAGTTCCAAAATCTAAGGCTAACACCCAAGTTGAAAAATACCAGAATTTCCTTTAGACAAATCCAGATTCCACAGTAAAGGTTATGAGCTGCTAGTTTGAAAATAACAAAAGTGTTTGTCCCTCGGGGGCAGCTGTCTGAGGCTATTGTCAGGTCTAACCATAGTGCACAGTGTCTAACATATCAAGTTCTCCTTCTGTATTCCCTTTATACCTCATACAGCCTATATTTAGCGGCATGTACTGTAGGCCATCAGGGACGACCCCCTCGAGAGCCTCCATACATTCGTCATTCCAGACACAGACATAAAAACCTCCACAATGATCACAGATGTGCCCGAGCCTTTGATGCTGGCTGTAATCTACAGAAACACTATGGCTGCAATAGCCGGGAGGGAATGGGCCAAGAATTCCTCAGCACCATGCCCCGTGTGTGTTGATGAGGCTGTAAAAGCATCTTGACACTGATAAAACATGAGGATAAAATGATTTTCATGATTCAATGGAGTGTCATTCATGCTCTGAACTGAGAAAGGCTTTTATGTGAAGGTATCAAAGGTGTGAAAGAAAAATACTGTATTACACTGTCGGTTCAAAAAGGGACTTTAGTTATCTCTAGAAATGCTCGATTCGGGCAAATAGGACTTAAACTCACCTGAGGCGCAGGTCAAACCTTAGAACACATTCAATATTAAATAAGGGAGTATCACAATTTGAATCAATCAGCAATGCTTACTCCATCCATGTCACATTAAAACACTCAGTGTGTTAACCAAAGAGGCATCAGGGGCTGAGCATATGTCCAAATTGAGGCACAGGATTAACTTCAATTCCTGGGATTACTACGAGCCCAAAAGGAAACGTGTTGCTCTTTAACCGTTTGCATTACATCACAAAACATGGGCATGTGTGTGCATGGTGTTAACATCCCCCAACAGTTGCCCACCTACTCTGCCTACACCCTGCCTAAAGCCTCACTGACAGAGGCTTAAGAAGTAAAGCATGGCAAAACAGATGGAGAATCAGAATTGAGCTCAGGCCCCGTTTGCAAACAGTAGGTTCAACAAAAAGACGTGAAAATAAGCCAATTATGTCTTAAACCCTAATAACAATGAGTATATATACAAGATGCTCAGTCTCAAATTCTGGTGAGGAAACAGAGCAAAGGGTAGCTACACTGACACATCTAAACCCTTAAACACATTTCAATACAATAAACTCCTTTCTCAAAATCCAGTTACTCTGCTCAAACTGTGGGCCACCTGTTGTCGATTCCCATACAGTTCTAGCATGAAGAGGCCAGATCTCAGAAATTATTAAAGAGAAGGATGGGAAGGAGAAACACACATGGACCTGTGCACCCAAAGAGGGCTGAATGATATGTCCTCTAAATCTACCGTAATAAAAACATGTAAATATTAAGTATCTTTTACTGCAACAGTACATCATATTTTCTGAAACATATTTGTTCTGACAAGTGTATGACAGGAGTTCTGTTTACCAGTCACAACAGAAAATGGCACTGAGAAATGAATTGGTACATTTTCAGCAGATTTGGGGTTCAAAGGGCTTGGTGAAATATTCCTATATTTGCCAAATGTTAGCAATTCAGAAACGTGTTAATGCCTCAAAGGTTATTTTGAATTTCTCTGTACGTGCAAGTATGTAATATAAATGAAGTATCAGGAAAGTTCTCTGCCAACTAGCAAGGTTGCCAACTTAGAAAACATAGTTAAGTTGTAAAATATTTTATGCACACTTCCAACCATATTTCCCCCCCCCCCCCACCCCCAATTGTGTAAATAATGGGATATATTATGAATAATATATATAATATAATCAATCAGACTGTTTTCTCTGGCTTTATGTTCGGACCAAAGTCAACACTGTCAAGATGGCTTTTTAATTGGTCAGCAACACATACTTTAATGATAAAGTTGACCAAAATCAAACTTAATGCCTATTTCTTTGCAGATTTAATTCATCCTCACAATAAAATCATTGTATTGAGTTCAATTAATAGTCCTTCAAATCATGGTCATTTTGTTTTAAAAAGGTGTCCAACTTGCTACTTGCTTTGCTGGCTGACTAGCTGGTTCAATTTTTAGTGAGATATGATTAGAGGTTTGTTATACAGCCCCCCTGGTACAGCCTAAAAATATATCCATACACTCAAGTTCACTTCCATAAACTGAGTGCAAGTAACTGTGTTGACTACAAATAGCTTCTTCCCAAGAACAGCCCCCTGCACCGTTAAGAGTCCCTTATCTCTGCTACGTAGTGTCCTTGGAGGCTACAGCTGCAGTGCAAGGACAGCTGTTACTGTAGGAAGCAGGACAGAGAGGAAGGGAGTCTGCAGTTTGTAGCCTGCCAACTTCTGTGTGTGGAGCTCAGATTCCCAGCTCCACAACCAGAGTAACCTGTCCCCAAGCTCTCAGCCTGAGCCTCAAGTCTTAGCCCCGAGCTGCAGAGCCCCAAGTCTCTTACCTTTGCTGCAAAACTTGACATGGGTCAGGTAATTCGAAATCCACGGGTTCCGGTACATGTTGGCAATAAATTCAGGGGGAGAGGGTTAGTCAGGAAAGCAGGGAAGAAAGATGAAAAGAGACGCAGCTGCCTAAGAGGTGATACAGCAACAAAAGCAGTTGTTCAGTGCTCCGGGACAGTCACAGAGGGAGACAGAGGGGAGTCAGGTAGCTTCAGAGAGAGGTAGAGGCGAGAGGGAGGGGAGACAGTAGATAGAGACGTCCCATCCAAAGTGTCTGCGCAAGTGAAGTTGGTCCTGGTAAGTGGTGAAGCTGCAGCTCTGCCTCTTCTGAGATCCTCTCTGGTTCCTCTAACTAACCACTAGGGCTAACCAGTGCCCACCACAACAACCTGCAGGCTGAAAGCTGCTCAGCAAAGGCTAAGCTCATTAGCCTGTGCAAGCAAATTAGGCTCCATCCCTTCTGCAGACAGGAGCAAAGTGTCCTGCATGCTTCAGAATGATCCTGAAGAGGAAACGAGAATGCGTGTGATAGAGAGACGGAGATAGTTAGGAGTGTCCCAGGAGAGAGCTGCCTTCCCTTGGCTCGCACACAGGAGCGGGATGCCAAATAAAACGGTGCATAGCCTCAGAAAAAGGAGGGGAGAGAGGAGAGCGCGCAGGCAGGGTGCATGAGAGTGGAAATGAAGTGCGCAGGGAAAGAGGAGAAAGTTAAAATGCCCTTCTCAGCCAGATGAGAAATTCCAGTCATCTCTCAGCGGGGTGAAAATAAAAGGAACAGCACGCAAAGCGAGAGAGAAAGAAAGGGGGAGAGAGATTGAAAGAGGAGGTGGGAGGGACAACGAGAGGGTAAGAAAGAGAGCAATAGTGAAACAAAGTCAGGAAGAAAAAGGCAGAGAGAGTGTGTAAACAACAGTAATAAGAGACACATAACACTAGTACTACTATTATGCCATACACTTTGGTCCTTTTGAAAACAGCTAAATGGAGGAACAAGGTCAATAAAAATAGGTTGATTGATAGACCCCCACCCAGTACAATCAATTGCCCTTTTACCAAACTCATGAAAATGTTTGTGTGTCTCAAATCACGCATTAAAGGATATTCCCTGTGAATCATGGTGTGTGTAAACTCATTTCCTTCTGTGATTATGCTTTAAATGAATGACACACACACACACACACACACACACACACACACACACACACACACACACACACACACACACACACACACACACACACACACACATCAATGTGACGTAGACGTGCTTATCATTGTAGTGAGAGGGTGTTGCAGAGAGGCTGGCACAGAGCCCAGCGCTGCTTTTCAGAGGCTGGAAAACAGTGAGCAGTATCTTATCTTCCTGCTGCATACAGAGCAAAGGCTGTCATCGCCAATATGCACACATCAACATAAAGCAGACCTAGTGGATGGAAGCAGTCACAAAAGTCAGTGTCTCAATTGAGTGGTAGGTTGAAAAAGAATGGCAAGAAAGTCAGATGACGCCTGAGAATGCTATTTCTGTGCTGTGATTTTTATAGATCTCTGTGCCTTTCTTCCAACTTCTTGTTATGTAAGTCACGGTTTAAAAAAAACACCTTCATGGACCAGGCTTATCACATCATAAAATGCGTAAGATCACATAAATCTGTCCAGCCTCACCATCACAGGTGTGTCAAAATGCAGCCTGGCTGACTGGGCTGAGTAAACTTTAGAGGTGGGATGTTTGGATCTGTTTCTAAGATGAGCTCATCATGGCTGCATGTTTGTGAAGTCTGCACACATACATCACAAACATGCCAATGCACACTGGGGGCGGAGGGGGAGCTGCCTCCAACACTTAAACTGTGTTTTTTCAACAACAGCCTTCAGGGGTATGACAGACTGTAATTTATCAAACTTACTGCAAGACTGCCAGAAGATGATTAATAAGGTGATATATTAATGAAGTAAAGAAGATCTCTTGATAATTATTTCACCTTATCTGGAGGTGAATGTAAATGTATGTCATTTAAATGGAAAGCAATGGGCTAAAGAGGCTAGCACTAAACGAAAAAATAAGTATGTTTGTTTCGTTCAAATTGCAATCATTGCTCTGATATATGATTTCAGCATGATACAATTCCACTGCAAGACAATACAATGATCTAATTGAATTATCTCCCAGACCTACTTCATGTCTCGGTTCAGTCGCTTTCAGTCGGCACATCCAATGATCTTAGCTGCTACCAGCTTAAACACAAGCTTTTCAAAGCTTAAGGGTAAAGTATACTCATTACATGTCAGACAGTTCAAAAGCTTCAGACAGTATCATGATGTTGGACATGTGAACACTTACACATCGTAATTTGGTTTTACTAGTTGTCACACATTTTATTTATGAGTCGTCTCGCTGCTACCATTTTGTGTTTCTTCAAAACAAAGAAAGTCGATTTACATATGAGATTTGTTTCAACTACATAAGTTATAATCCAAAATACGGTAACCATTCAACCAGGCAAACATGCTCTGTAAAGCACCCTTAACAAAAAAAAAAAAGGCATAAAATGTGATCATATGCAAACCACCAACACAGGTCACACTTTGGGAATTTTCATCATCACCTCTACACCTTCCAACATCTGGCTGTCTGTATGTAATGTTTGTTTTTTTGACTCATCTGCTACATGGATGACATCAGACCTACAAAACCTACCTGATGGTTTCTACCCTGTTATTAGCAATGATGACTCTTTACTGCCAAGGATGGGCAAGACCTTACATGTCGCTGCCATGATGCAACACTGCTCTTCTTCTCTAATTTGTGTGATGGGTCGTAGACAGAAATATGGGCCCGACAGAAGAGTCATTTATTCAAACAAAGCCTTCATGCTAAAAATGCACATATGCATTAACAATACATTGATGTTGGCGTTCAGATCTTTTGTAGGTGTGCTGCAGCAGGTATGAGGAGTGTAAGCATGTATAGTGCTACATAAGCAGGAATGACTTTTGCTACACATCACGGACAAAGATTCAAACAGGAAGCCGCAATTCAAACAAACTGAGGTAAACCAGCCGAGTGTTGACTCCAAGAGCTAGCCTTGCTTTGGATTATGTAATTAAACCTAGGAGGTGCAGGTTTACATCTAATGTATCCCTTAAGTGACCCTTACTTTGTTTAGAAACTGTGTGGGAACTCATTTAGGTTTGCTTCTGTATACATTTACATACATTCCATAAAACAGCTTAAAACGGTTACAGGAACGGCAGCTCAGAAACCAGAAACTGTATCAAAGTTCAATGAGAATGAAATACTGGAGCCATTTTCTGCCACCAACTTGACAAAGTGGTGTGAAACAGATATGTGTCAGGATTGGAATACTATAGCCATTTAAAGGTCTTTCTAGGAAACTAAACTGCAATCCATATAGGTTTTATAGTCAATTACAATACCAATAGTTTTGAAGTAACTGACAATTGACAATAACTTGATTTTCAAAGTATTGTTCTGACATTTTCATGACAAAACATACAGGTATTAATGCTTATCCAAGGCTTTTGTTCTCATCTGCCTCTGAAATGTTGCACTTAAACTCTACCCGAAAACAACTATAAAAAGCAAACATTTTTAGAAGAAAGGAGTGCATGTCTTTGTAGAAAGAAATGCAGCTGGTTGTAAATAGTTGAATATGTCTCAACGTTTAAGGTAAACTCAGTTATAGTATGTAAAGTGTCAATTAAGTTAGAGCATTACAAGGAGTCAAGTTATCAGTCCTACTGGAATTGGAAGCAATGCAAATCACTTTTAGTGTTATTGCTTAAAGGGGAGCTATCGTGCAACATGCATTTTTGTATGTCTTTTATACATGAATATGTGTCCCCGGTGTGTCAGGGAACTCACCAAGAGTCAGAAAACACAACCCTCTCTTTTCCTCCATACCCAAATCTCTAAAAACGGGGCTGCAACGGATCTGATACAGACCGATACAGACAGCCACGGCCATTGCCGTTCGAAAGCGCTGGAGACGCTGTAGTATATATGCCAGGCCTCAAGGTGGCGCTGTAGTCTGTCCCAAAAGCAGAGAAGACGACTTCTCACAGATTCAGCCCTTGCAAAAACAGGGCTAAAAAAGAGCAAATAGAGCGAAATGAGGCATGGCTAAAATGCATGATCTGTTTGGTATTTTGAAATAAAAACTTTGCAGACATGTTTTATATAGGTATGGCCCTACAATATATTATTCAAATATAGCATGATAGGTCCACTTTAAAGCATGTTAAACTTGAGTTTCAAGTTTGAGCCCTGTTGGCAGTTTAGTTGATTAGGGTTAGAGCTGTCGACAGCATATCTTTCATCTGAATGATATGAGATGCAAGCTATCAAAATGCCAATCAATGCCTAAGGCTTGATCGCAACTGACATGTCATCTGTTTAATGATGAAAGCTGTAGTTAATGAGTAAGAGATAAAATAATCTTAATTGGATCAATTCCAGCAAAGAAGCCTTTTAACTAACAAACAACTGCCAGTACAGTATTAAACAGCAACAAGAAGCCAGGCAGGTTTTTTTTAATGTCATAACAACAGAGCCACACCTCTCAACTAATCATCCCCCCAGATGTTCAGTCAGCTAGAAATTCAGAATGGATGCTTTTTCAGCCTGGACAAGCTCACATGTGCAGCCAGTCAGTGGGTCATTATTAGATAAGTACTTCCAGGCAGTCCATGTTTGCACTTAAAATGACCTCTAGCACGCAGAGGTATCCAAACAGGTCTGCTATAGGAAAGAATTGCTTAATGGCTGCTTCACCTCCACATAGGCATGCGTTGGGATCTTTCCAAGCCATCTTAGCAATAAAGAATTTATGGCGTCCCCTAAGAAAATATATTTGCCTTGTCTGGTGAGAGAGTGGCGCTGGGATCCAAAGTGCAGTGCCATAAATTCAAGATGGAGAGGAGGGGTGGTAGGGAATGAAAGGTAAAGATATTCACATGCACACTCCAAGGAAGTTGGAAGGTGGAGGCTAAAACTCTATTTGCAATGTTGTTGGATTTCTTTTACCGGGCATGTTGGCTTTGCAGCATTAAGCTTTAGTTCATATAAATGTCATCATAGATAGATACATCAAGACAACTGACCTTTGTTGGCAATTGTACGTACAGTGTATTAACACCCAGAAACACACACACCTCAGCATAGCATTCCCAAAATAAAACAGATAAGAGGTCTTAAGTATGGGACTCAGTGACTCCAAGTGGAGTGCTCCAAAAAGGCCAGTGATGTGTGCCTCGAGGCCTATCACAGAACTTACATTTGGCCCTGGGCATCAGCTAAATCTCAGTTAGAACAATGGAAAGATAAAAGTAGTTTCCTTAGCCAAGAAACTTTTGTCTATTCTTTACAAAGAATCCGTGGAGCCTAATTGGGGTTATTTTAGAAAAATATATCATAATAATACTCATAGGACTAACTACATCTATATTAAATAACATTAGTTTTCGTTTTGTACAGAATTCTTGGTGTAAAACAAGTAAGCTAAAAACATTAAAAAGCATATGTTCAGTGTAAAAATAAAATGGCTTTGACAGGCGTATATAACATCTAAGGGAAACTAAGAATGAATCAAATAAAAAATAACCATGACACCATTGTATTTAGATGCTTAGAGTTAACAGTTAAAACTATGGCATAATATTTTCTATTATTATCAATATTATCAAATAATATAAAATAAAATATTAATTAATATATATCATATATATATGTATNCTATTTTTTAGGTGTAAACTATAACAAATGCCCGCAGAATGTTCTGCATCTCCGCCACAGCAGCGCGTGTCAGAGCTCAAGTCTGATGTGAACAGCAAGGGCAAAGACCCTAGTTCAAAGTCCTTTGTGCTATTAGTGGCCCATCACAAATTACTTCTAATTAGATTTTGAACTGGGACTGGTGGGTTTAAAATAAAGGAAAAGCTGCCATGGAGGTGTAAATATGCACTTAAGACCAACCACGTGAGACTACAAGGACTAAGCCTCCCGCTACATAAAGCCTGGAGATGGTCCATGTTGGTCTGTAAACAAGGACACTTTAGCCTTGTCTGGCTGAGGCACACTGATGGACAGGGATTACGCTACAGGATACAGTCACACAAGTGTCTCAACAAGTGCAAATTATGCTTCTAATTACTTTCTGGTTAAAACTTAATGTGTCACTTCTATCACAGTACATTTGGTTGTGGTTATGGGCTGTTGATTTGCAAGGTCGGAATGACCTGCTGGTAAAACACTCTGCAAACTACATGTACTCCAATGACAGAATCTCCAGTGACAGAATCTCCAATGACAGAATCTCCAATGAAAGAATCTGTCCTGGGTTTATAATGTCATGTGTGTCAATTACTTTGTCATAATTGAATTTAAAGTTGCAATAATCAGTCACTATTGCTAAACCAAACAGTAGCCACAACATGTTAGCAACAAGCTTGTGAACATGGTGGAATATTTAGCAGGTAAAGAGCCCAGATAAATCCCTGAAGGGCAAAGCAGAATTGGACTTCCATTAGTCAAGTGGCATTTTTTTATTCATGCTCATGTGGCTATTTATCAACTTTTTGTGTGAACGCAACTCTGTCATTAACTTTAAGCTTGTCCCAATTTGATTAAAAAATATATTTATACTGCTTAGGCACACTAAATGTGTTCAGGAGTGTGCCCAGAAGCACGAAATGAAATACAGTTCCACAAAGTTCTGAAGAACTGCCTTAAGGACCTGCAGGTATTTATTATCATATAACCACAAACCACACAGTAAATCTTGGACCCTTAGGGCTTTTGGACTGACCTAGCTTGTCCCAGCATTGTTGGTTCGACAAAACTACATTTTGAAGACATGACCTGTAACATTGTTATGGGTAATCCCAACAATGCACATCCAAAGTAAATATAAAAGACATCATCAGGTCACTAGCAAATCTTGAACTGCAGTATGTAGCTACGTAATAAAAGGAAAGTCTGAAAAAAATTAATATAACAGATTTTTTAAGTCTACAAAATAGCTAACTGAGTTTAGACTCACTGTGCACGGCCAGCTATGGGAACAGACAGACATAAGACTTTTTTGGTTTACTTTTCTAAGGCTTTTAATATGCCCACCCTGAGTTAAGTCACCCCTGGCTGTTGACAGGGAGACGTGCAAGCTAAAAAAAAAAGGGCTATGAACAGCAGTATGAGACATGTTCAGTCATGGTGCTTCTGTCAGTACGAAATAAATCCACATAAAAAGGCTCAACTGTTGTCTGGTAAGGCTGCAAACACACTGCTGTAGGTCTTTCTCATATTTGACAAGAGCTGCTCCTTGTAAACTGACATATCTTGACGGAAGAATAAGCCATCAGAGGCCAGAACTCACCAAAAGGAAAAACACTCTCCAAATGATTACCTGGACCCAGACACAACACCAACACATCAATACTGTGAAACATGAACACAGTGCACTTCCTCTCAAAGTAACAGATCTGTTGCTTTGGATCTGAGCCAGTCATATCACAGTGATTTCCCCTACGACAGTCTGACACCTTGAACAAACAGCTGAGAAAAGTGACAGTGACACAGCCACAGAGGCAGTCTCACACTGACAATGTGTAACAGCAGACAGCCAAAACATCAGCTTTTCTACTCACCTCCTTCCACGTTTGGAAATCAGATCAGGCCTCAGCCAATTAAGTAAGTGTGAAGTAGGGCTCATGTATATTTGGAGCAGATGGTAAAAATAACCCTATCGCTCAGGGATCATGACTTAATGATGCATACAACAGCAAATGCATGAATCTTGAGATATTATAACACTTATTCTGGGGATTATAGACCGTTTTGGTGTTTTTAAACTAACAAATAATCAATGACATGTTTTGAAATTGCCAGTGATGGCTAAATTATAACATTCATATTAACATCATTTCAATTGTTGGGAGTTAAAAATAGTACTAAAAGGCCATCATGAGCAATGACAGAGCTTCAATCATTGGAAAAGCTTTTGTAAAATGTTTGGTGTGTGTTGCCCTGTTAGGCAGTACTCTATTTCTGTCTTTGTCCTGACAGAGTGAGAGCAGGTGCAGCACAATGAACAACTGTAGTCTCAGCAGCCAGACTCCCCCCTTTGAGTGACTCACACATGGAGCAGCTCAGTAGCCCCAACATTTAAATCTTACTTAACTAATCATTTAATTGAGGGATTCATCCAGGCTCGACATAGCTGAACATTTAATGAGTTATTGACACAAGACGAGTTTGCTGGACTTTGTTTTTGAGCTGGGTGACAATGCAGGATCCAGCACGGATTTGAAAGTGTCATTGGAAACGGTTAGATGAACCAGACTGTAAACCATTATCATAATACAGAATGGATTTAGCTGGAAACCCATACTTTAAAAAACATTTTCATAACGTTAGGAAACAACCTGTATTAGCATCAATCCCAAAACGACTTAACATTTCATCTGAGTGGTATGACCATACAAAAGGTATATTGAAGCTCGGTATTCCAACGAATAAAGTCATTCAACAACTCCGATGAACAACCAAAACATGTAGTCAGTCATCACATGAAAGCTACATACCTTCTATATATAGGGTATCTTCTCAGAGAGCCATTGAGTCTTAGAGTTGAAGTGTTTCAGGTGGTTACACCAAGACGTGAGCTAAAAGTCGTTCCTCTTTTGTCCAGAGTCTACTGGTCCCAGTCACTGAGAAGGTCAGAGCCCTGGAGGCTTGCGGGACATGACCGGACTACTGGGACATAAAGATAGACTGGTCCACAGGCCCTGCCAGCAAACACCCACAACCCCACACCCACTTTCTATCTACAACCCTCCTTTAGGGGCGCATGTTGTGGCCAGTTCCACATCAGGCATGAACTCTAGGGGTGGGAGGGGGGGGTTGGTGAGTTGGTGTTGGTAAATTTAGAACGGTGCTTTCCCACTACATCAGTGCCGGGTCAGATCAATCAAATGACTAAAGTGACAAATGGTGTCATGAGGCCATTTAGTTAATTGGAAAGATAAGATAAAGAAAGATGGCATTACATTTAAGTTACATTCAAAAGCTATACATGATTGAAATACATAAGCCACTAGGGAATACTACGGTAGTTAGTCTCAGCTCAGTTAGTCTTCCTCAGCTTGATTAATGCCCACCATTTTCAAACTCCACACATCCAGTCGGTAACAAAGGCTTTATGTTAACCATTTTAGACTCAAAGGCTCAACTGAAATTACGCTTATGACATACACTGGGTCGACCTTTGCCACATCAGTGAGTTGCATCAACTTTTGTCTTGTTAGTAGCTGATGACTTGGAGCTCATTGGTCAAGGTCTCAAAACAGGAAGTAGCACCAAAGATTAATCGAGACATTAACAAAAAAAAGCAATGGTTCAGTGTTGTTAAAATCACGTCCACTGTTTCCCACAGTGGACATCGAACAAGAATTAGTGCTAAAAAAGTGACATTAAACACTCAAACAGGAGGTTGAACAAGCAGATAAACTCCTCATTCATAGGGCTGTTTACACATTTGAGGTTCAAAAATCACAGTGAAGGACAACAGCGGACAGATGGAGAGGAAGGAAAAGGAATCAAACTCACAAAGACCCAAAGATAAGGACAGGGCTCCGTTTCAGCTGGCCACCGAACAAAGGACAGACTGGGCAAAGGAGAGGACGCTGGGACACAGCCAGTCAGAGGGAAAAGGGGCGAGGGGGAAATAAAAGATGAGGCAGAGTTGTAATGTGTAATGTTTGTTATTGTGGATGTAAGCCATCAAACAGTATTGCTACAAATAAATTAGAATTGGCGTGCACTCACTAAGATTAGGGACAATCACTGTCTTCCAGTTTGGCTTTAAGCGACAAAGCAAATAGCACCATCTAGTGGTGACAACAAGGAACAACCACAATGGCATTAGTGGCTTCTGGTCTTTTTTGTTGGCTTTTCAAGTCCTAAAACCGCATTTCATATTTCAAGATATAGCACCAACTGATTTGATTATGGTTGTGTGAATAGGTAAACCCTAAATTATTCATTTCAGCTGGTTAAGGAAACCTGTCTGGGCACTGAGCCATGCTGTCAAGTTCTTCAGCAGGTTCTTCATACTTTGAACAAGCTTAGAAAGCAACGGGGTTCAGCCACTACAGAGCTAATTAGAAGTGGAGAAAAATGTGTTCTTCTTAAGCCAGCAGCGCAATTTCAGAGCAAATGTGATTTCAATTTAGCCCCTTGTTAGGCAAGAGCTGAACGTTGATTGTTAACATGCCCCGACCACACTGAACTGTCAGCACAACACAGAAAGCTGAGGGCAAAGAACTCTCCTCCTGTTTTCCCATAAACAGTTGCAGATAGACCACAACAATGCCTTGGGATGCAGAAAAACTGGAAATATGCAATCTATTAAACACTCTCCCCTTCTTCACTGCCACGCTTTGAAGAGGGTCGGCCATGCAGGCAACACACACTCAGCAGATTTGGTTGAAAAGAACACTCTGTAAAACAAGAAGAGCCTTCACACCCATTAACCTGGGCATGGAGGACTCCTGAGACAGAACAGAGCAGACTGGGACTAGTCAGGCCTGAAACCTTCTAGCAGCATGAAACGCTTTTCACTTGGAGCACTGAGTGTGAACCATAAGCGCCAACTGAACAAACTAAAAAAAGTGTGGAATATATAGAACACCACAAGAACAGGTTGGAATGAGATGGACACATACTATTTTTAAACTATATTATAATATTAAAACGTTATTACCATTGTGATTTTTTTCATACAGTTTATGGTTATTCTGTATCAAGGTATTTCAGGATCAATAGCAATGGTGGATTTATAGGTACGCTTTCAGGTGAAGGAGCATCATACCTAGTGCATCATAAACATCCAAAAGCCAATATGGCACATGTGTAGAAGCAATGTTGAATATATAATAACAAGTATGAATAAACTTCACTGCTTATTCCTAAAATAAAATACCATAATTGCTTATTCTTATTAAAAGGCTACTTACAAAAGTCTATCAGGGTAAACAGCAGCAGAAAAAACACTATGTACCGGTACTTCAGAAACCTTCAATTTGTGAGTAGCTTTCAATAATAAAAGCCTCTATAAAAGTGAAATAGGAAAGCTATTTTCTGTTAATCACATCTTTAGTGGAGTAGCAATTGACACCGAAAAAGTAATAACCTCTTACAACCATTAGTAGCCCAACAAAATCAATTCAACCAAGCTGTGCTCTCCCAGACTGCATGGTAGGCATCCAGATGTGCCACTGTGGTTTCCATCAAAGCCTCTGCCTCTTACTAAGCTCTCTGCAAATTCCTCTTCCCACATCTGAAGCAGGGCACATCATGCCCACATGCAAGGCAGTAGGAAAGTTTACCCATGGGCACCTTTAAGTAGAGCACAGACACAAGATTTCAAGTTGTCACTCTGCAGCCACAAATAGACTGCACAAGAGCAGATAAGAGCCTCAGAAAGGGAAGATAAAATTGGTTAGTGGGTGAAAGAAAGGGAGGACAATACAAGCGGAATAAAAGACTGTAAATGCACAAGAAAATCAAAGGAGTGAAGAGAAGGAAAAGGTCAAAATAAGCTATGTATAACACCAATAAAAGCACAAGGGGACAGATGTAGGGAGTAGGGGGGCAGGAGCCATCAGCCTTTCCAGTCTTCACTATGTACTTCACCTCAAACATCCTAAAATGCCATAACCTACATGTCTACTCAGCGACAGCAAAATTGCAGTAACACAAACCAGACCCCTTTATTCCTCAAAGACTTCCACCCAGGCTTCCCACAGATGAATAGGCTCTCAAAGCCCATTAATGAGCAGATACATCCACCGCGGAGAGCAAAGACAGCAATCATACAGCTGAAATAGGACGGAGGTATAAGATGATGGACCAGGGACTGTACCTTTCATAGCTCCTCGGCTTCCTGTCGCTATTTGCGGAAATAGAATATCTCCAGTTAAAGTCAGAATCCACAGTCAAAAAAGAGATAGCAAAGAGAAGAAGAGGACAGAGAAAGAGTGGGACTGCCAGAGGGTAGGGACTGAAAAGGCTAGCAGTCACATGACCAGATTGGAAGTTACTGGCGGCTCACCAGTAACCACGGCCCATAAAACCAAGGGGTGGGTTTGGTGGTGACACTACAGTTGGCCTGTTAAGGCAGGAACCAGTTAGAGTGAACCTGGTATACTGTATGGTGGTGGGTCACCAGGATCCAAGCCAACGGTTATCACTCAGAGACGTACACCCCGAGTGTGTCTAACAGCCCTAACGGACATTGTGACAGCGATGAATAGAAACTAGGATTTGTCCTAATGAGGGTGAGGCGGTGGGAGGAGGTTTGAAGTCACTCCGCAGAGATAGAAGGGGGAGGAATGTATTTTTATTCCTTTCCAGCGACTCTGATGATTCAAACAGAGGGACAGTAAACTAGAAAAAGCAACGGAGGGAACAACTTTCCCACATGGCTGAAAACCAACGGTCGTACTGTAACTGACGATCGCAGACACAAACATTATTCCAGTTCCTGCAGGAGATAAGAGAGTGTGCTGCATTGCTCCCTCTGACAGTTTGAGAGATAGTTTCCCTCCAGGTCAAAGGTTACCACACCAAATGGGTGCTGTACTATACATCAGACTTCAAGGCTGCAAAAAGCAACTGAATACATTTTATTTCAAAATGCAAACAGTTGATATGCACTCAGAAAATGCTGATGCTACTACAGCTTACAGTTAATAATAATCACGTTTTTTTCTATCCTCAAGACAAAATGACCCGATGCAACTATTTAAATGTCTGATAGAGTCTGCCTTCAATTTCATAATTATGTGCAATACACACGGAAGCTGCATTATACCAATAGCTAAAACATGGCATTCGTTTGGTGTTCATGGCGGCACAATAATATATTACAGAATGTTTACGAAAGCTTTTTTGATGTTATCATCCTTGAGTGAAAACAGAGTTGATGAGACGAGAATTTGGGCAAGAAAACAAAAATAATGAGCTAAAAAAAGCTCCAAAGTTCTGTACAGCCAAAGGGAATTGTTATCATTAATGGCTGTGCCAGCTGATATCTCATAACTAAATGTTGACCAGATGTTGCAGCAAAGAACCATGAGAAAACTTATAAGAGCATTTCAGAAGAAGTGATTATTGTAAGCAGTTTACAGTCTCAAGTGAACAACTGTCCCAAGGGGAGAGAAGCCCAAGGTAAACCATTCAGGAGCAGACGGAGAGAAATGTGGCCGAAACAATCAAAAGATTGCCCAAGTTTTTACAAACTTAGCTTTTTCAGAACATTGGGAGATTTGTATCGTCATGTTTATTTATGATACAGAGTCTAATCAGCCTTTGACATGAGTCCTTGCAGCTGTGAATGTTGCTTGTGTAATAGTCCTGGACACGGTAGGATCACACACTCCTGCCTTCCAGGCATTCTGTATGAACGCTTGACTATAAAAGGCAGCTCGTGGCTCCAGCATGGCATCGGACCAGGGACAATGATGGGCAGCACCAGGTGTAGGTGTGTGTTCGTATGCGTCTGTCAACTCAACACAGTCACCTCGACTCCAGCACTTCACAATGACTCCTCTTTCACTCATCACCCACCTCTGATCGGTGAGCACAATCACTGGCTAGACCTAAGGGGGATAAACAGCACCTGGAACAACCTGATAGCATCGAGCATCATTACTTCACACCCTCAATGCATCAGGGTTTGTTATTGGGATTACACATGGGTGAAACTGATATTTTTGCTGGATGATTAAACCCATGTGGAGTGCTAAGTGGGTGAGGTTTCTCTTCCCAGAACAGGACAAATAATATGTCTATCAGATGTGACTAAGCAAACTGAATTTCACAAATGTGTTATACTAACAACAACAGGCAGAACCTATTTAGAACCTTGATTTGAATCAGTTTGGCCATCATTGTAAACGTCCAGTTTCCACATTACTCATGTCCATCTCATTCTGACAGTATTTAATGATGTAAAAAGTATTGAGCAAGTCACAGGGCTGGTGAGTCAATAACAGCGTTACTGTAAGTAACGTCTTGAAAGATACAATGTACAAACAATTGAGCTTTAAAGACGTAATTTTTTGTAATAATTAAAAGGCAATCCTAATAAGTATATGGGTATATTTATTCTGTTATTCAGATGTCCTGAGATCACATAAAACTGAGCTGAATTTGGTTTTACCTGGGGCGAACCAAAGAGTGAACGGACTTGAAGATTAAAGATAAGCAAGAGGTGTTTTCAATAACTTCAAAAGTGTTGGATAAGGTTGGAAAAATTGAAGGTCACTGGACACCAATGGTAACAACAACAACAACAACAACAACAACAACAACAAGAGAATGAGGAACATGTCAATCAAACAACATTCTTAACACTCACACACACACATCCCTGAGGAGTATTCTTGTTTAAAATAAGTGATATTCCCTTTGGGAGTTTAGAGTCTAGGGCCTCTAACCCAGCACCTCTTTTCTTTCATAAATGCCATCATATAAGAAAATACTAATATAATCTAGTATGGCTGCTTTGTGTCTGAAGTAGAAATAAACATGTTTATCAGGGTCACTGCTAAAGTCACACTGCACTCTAGCCCTTACTCACTGTCAAAATAAGGCCACTAAAGCCTCTTAGTATGTGCACGTGAATGTTCTTGGGAAAGCGCCGCCTATTGTGTCAACAGCTGCTGAGGTCTTATATTTCTAGCTTCTAGAAAGACTCACAGCAGAACGTTTGTATATCAATGGCAGTGAGGGTGTTGCATTATTAATGTAGATGACTGTGTGCCTACATCACTACTTCTGCTCTTGGACAGCAGATACAAGCCCAAATTGGTCATACAGAAGCACAGATGCTCAATACACCTACACCAAGTCTGACATAACCCCAGCAACAATGCTAGGTTTTAGATGAGATAATACACTATACAAGGTGATGGGCTAATGTTAGTTTGAATCATCCAGGTATTCATGTAGACAAGAAAGAATGTAAGGTCTGCAGTGTGGGGGTGG
>NW_011353185.1:426727-444585 GCF_000735185.1 Notothenia coriiceps
GGGTGGGGGGGGATCTGTGTTCTGTGTGTGTAGAGCTGTCCTCAGCACAGGCGGAGGGAGAGAGTAGACCAGCCATTGACCAACAGTAAAATCAAAGGTTGCTGGGCTCTAGATAAAAACACCAGACCTTTAGAAAGCTGGGAGATAAATATGAAGGTATGTTGTATTCCTTGCTTATATGTTTAGTTTTATACTATTTCATGGCTCAGATTGAATGTTTTACTTAGTTCTTGTACTTTGTTCAATACATATTCAATGAGCACTGTATGAGGGAGCCTGAGATCTAAGATGGTCATTGCCCAACTACTGATTCTACATGACTGTAAAGAACATCAAATGTGTTTAGTTTATTCCACTGGATTCTTCTGACAGTTATAGTTACTAGTTTGCTTGCATATTAAGAATTGACCCAAAAGAGAAAATGTTTAGAGAGAACACAGTTAAAGATCAAACCATTGGATTCTACTTTTTCTCTCAACCCTCTTCACAATTTAACGATTATATGTCTATACAAAACTGTTAAACTGTTTATTTAAAGGCTTCACAAAAAGCTATTTTGAGCATTGTATGTCAATAATCCAACCAACAGATTGTTAATGCATTTGGCAATCACAATGGAGCTCATTAGGACAGCAAAAACATGTTGAACAGCCAACAACAGTTAAATACAAATGCAGATATAGAAAATAATTTCAGATTTTTGGCTGTTTAAAGAAACAATGAATCTGGAATTTATACAGTATGTATAAAACCATTTAAATGACTGATGATCAAAAAAAAAAAACTAAAATTAACTTTAAGTAAACATTTGCGAAAGTAATCCAACTAAAACCACACTAAGAAGTCCAAAACAACTAAAACTATAATAAAAATACAGAGGGCACGCTTGAACCATGGAAAGTAGTAAAAGGTTTGGCAATGTTAATACAGCTAGGGTCTGTTGTTCATTCACATCCTCATATCAACATATGATGTCATTGACAAATGGATACCCCTGACTGGTGGAAGCGAACCAGAAAAACAGTTCAGCTCATGTCACGCTGACCCCAAGACAGGGAAAGACTGATACCCCCTTTCTACTGGGATCAAGGGGCCGTGCTGCTCAGTAATGTGCACGTCCCCGTCTGCAGGTCATGTGTCTTTTATCTCGTTAAACTTTCAGAAACATGTTTTTATGAGAGGATCAAATAACCAGCTGACTTACTTACAAGATGACCATTGGGACAGAAGCGTGCAACTTTCTCCCTTCAGTGTCCGGACCTCTGAACGCCACTTGCTCCTGAAAACAAATGATTGACTTGGTCATTACACTGTTTCAATTGTATATTAAATCTGTGATAGAGTTTCCTTTTGGCCCTTAAATAGTGCAACACCTGCGAGAAATGAGTAGACAATCAAAATCAAGTTGCACCCATATATTTCCTTAAAGACAACTTGATTTTGATTGTCTACTCATCAACAAAACTCTATTAACATCCGACTGTATCAATACAAATTACAAAGGTGTTAGATGAGAAGACAAACTCCAATATTCTGTAAAAAAAACAGTGGCGGCGCTAGGGGGTGGCTACTTCGGCTCAAGCCCCGGATGTTTTCTGAAAAGCCCTTGATGTTTCACTTAAAAAAAAAATATATATATATATATATACACAGTGGGGCAAAAAAGTATTTAGTCAGCCACCAATTGTGCAAGTTCTCCCACTTAAAAAGATGAGAGGCCTGTAATTTTCATCCTAGGTATACCTCAACTATGAGAGACAAAATGAGAAAAAAAAAAAATCCTGAAAATCACATTGTCTTATTTTTAAAGATTTTATCTGCAAATTATGGTGGAAAATAAGTATTTGGTCAATAACAAAAGTTCATCTCAATACTTTGTTATATACCCTTTGTTGGCAATAACAGAGGTCAAACGTTTTCTCTAAGTCTTCACAAGGTTTTCACACACTGTTGCTGGTATTTTGGCCCATTCCTCCATGCAGATCTCCTCTAGAGCAGTGATTTTTTGGGGCTGACGCTGGGCAACACAGACTTTCAACTCCCTCCAAAGATTTTCTATGGGGTTGAGATCTGGAGACTGGCTAGGCCACTCCAGGACCTTGAAATGCTTCTTACGAAGCCACTCCTTCGTTGCCCGGGCGGTGTGTTTGGGATCATTGTCATGCTGAAAGACCCAGCCAAACGTGGCTGGGTCTTTCAGCATGACAATGATCCCAAACACACCGCCCGGGCAACGAAGGAGTGGCTTCGTAAGAAGCATTTCAAGGTCCTGGAGTGGCCTAGCNTTTCCTTCTGCACTTTTTTTCTCACGACAACAGGGCATGTTTGGTTTTTTCTTTGAGGGAAATTGTTTTTTTGAAGCTGTTGTTGGCCTGTGGAAAAAAGTAATCATAAGAAATGTCTCCGGAAAAGCTGCAGATAGAGCTATAAGAAATGAATGCAACTGATTATTTAATGTTTAATGTTGTTTTTATAGGCAATAATGTAAGCTTTGTTAGTTCCAGGTTTAATATGTGCAATAAGTTCATTTCAATACGTTTTGCAATAAACATTGAACCAGTCCGGCCCTCGACTAGTAGCGATTTTGTAATGTTGGCCCACTGTGTATTTGAGTTTGACACCCCTGACTTAACGGGTCGGAGCGTGCTTGCATTGTAATTACTGAAAATGTAATAAATTAAAATGACATCAGTGGGAGGGATATGTCATACGCTAGAGCAAAATCACAACCCATTCCTATCAAAAACCATATGAACATGAATGTTGGACTTTCAGACTGAATAAGAAAAATATCTAATCATTGTGCACACATCCACTCACAAGGTAGCAATGCTTTATAGGTGTGGAGGTTTTTTGGAAAAAAAGGGCCTCATATTTGATCATTTATTTCAGGTTAGGTCCTCACAACTAAAGGTGTAACAGTCTTCATGCACACTCTACCACACACACTCATCATTAGCATTTCTCACTTGTTTTTCTTCTCCTCTTTTCCTGTTCCCATCTTGTCACCCCCTCCATTCTTTCATGTTTTCTTTAGTTATTTCTCTCTTGCGTGCAAAGCCTTCCATCAACACAAGTCAGACGTGTAAGCAAAAAGCAGATTGTGTAGTGTTCTTTCTCTAATCTGCACAGCCCAATGAGCTTTTGCATTATTTATGTTTTTTGATTATTCTTTCTTTCAGGCACAGAGACCCATGCTTTCCCCTATGTTAGATATTCCACGTGACTTTGCTTTTAGGAAAACTTTAATAAAGGCATGGTTAGATAGATACAACATGGCATATCTGCAGGGTCACAGAGGCTGAAACAGTTGAGAATGATGCAAAAATGACAACGTTAACTGAAGCTGAAAAAAAAAGAAGACAAAAAGCAGTTTATTTCTTCCTGTAACGTTTGATAAAGCCAAAGTCTTTCATTTTTATCCTGCTTTATTGGTGAATATGTTTGACAATATAACATGTATACACTGTTGAAATGTACAAGTAGGGTTCCCGCTATAATCACTGCTCAAAAGTCTATGATTATCCATGAACCATGACCTTATTTTAAATGACTGCGCGTTATATCATTCGCTCTGGCCCACGTCCACACCGTCTCATATAATTATTTTTTTCACAATAATCAGTTGCAGTTGGGTATGTCTCATTGGTTGGCCTCATCATACGTTTCAGTAATCTTAGAAAAACAGGGCCTTGAAAAAAAATATCTCTCTGACATACAGTTTGACTAAATCCATGGCACAACCACCTGTTTTTCATTTCTATGTCCACAAAAGGATAACAAAACTATGTCACATGATGAGGTCGCATGGTGGTGCTCATGTTATTTTGAAAATTCTTGTGTTTCCTAAACCCACAGAGCATAAACAGAATCCAAATTAAACATAAGAGGGGCTTAAAATAAAAACCAAATGAACATGTCCATGTATGTTTACATCTACTGTATTAGTGAATTGATACCAATTGTCTTTCAAGCAAACTACTAGAGTAACATCCACTATTAAAAGTGTTTAAGTCTAGTGTTGTGTTTGAACCTGTTGTCTGTAGTGCAAGGGAAGTGTTGGCAAATGTTGAGTCATTTTATTGTGCAGTGTCTCATGTCTCAAAGTCAAATAATTCCACCTTGCGGGGCCAAAATGATAAATTCCAACTTTTACTGTTTAGCTCCATCCCTAGCCAGGGCTGTTTCCCAAGGCTGCTGAAAGCATGCACTTGTAATTAGCAAGGATTTAATATGTAGAGAAAAGTTATGGGCTCAGTCTGGAATAAAATGTACCAGCCAGGATGACATCCATCCTGGAATAGGTCAACCATCCTTCCCAACACACACACACACACACACACACACACACACACACACACACACACACACACACACACACACACACACACACACACACACACCATTATACTATTGGCCTTTCTAGTCTGCCTGCTATTCCCAGTAAACATTACAGCACGGATCACAACCTTTGCATCGCTCAGAGACCATCCCTACCATATTAACACATACCAGTCTATAATTATATAGACATGTTCCATTTTTTTTTATTTGTCAGGAAAATGTTGATGATTGGTCGAAAAAAATCTTAACTAGGTAAGATTGTGCTGGGTAATTTGAATAAAAGACTTTAACTCACTAGACCGTTTTTCCATTTGAATATATTGTATCTCCACTACGTTTCAAAGGGACATACAGTTTAGTACTTTACTTTTTCCTCTACAATTTACTTTACAGCTACGGATAAACTTAAGGTGAAACTTACAGGTGTTTTCAATTATCGTGAACAGGTGTTAATTGGGTGGAATTACATTATTTCAATAATGTCAATCAATCAGGCTCTAATTAGGCAACATAAGTGAAAACACCTGGGTGCTCAGGACTATGGGTGTACATAAGTTCTAATTAAACTAGCAAGCAGTAAGCAGTTAGCATTAGCTCCATCTCAAGCAGCAATTGTAATTGTCTTACTCTTAAATTGAAGTGACAGATAACTTACGTTAAACAGTACTACAAGCAGCATGGTGCTAAGGCTAAGTAAGACAAAAAAATGTTTTGTCATTTGGTTGAAGGGACTCTTTAAGCATTAATTTACAAATACAATATAGTATGTATTTAAAGAGCAATGATATACATTATAAGTTAGTTATATTACCATTGACGTATGTGATTAATGTTTAAAATAAATTAAACTGTCTAACTTTAAAAATGTCATTGCGTTGTATCAATTAAAGTGAAAAAAGTTCACCAACATGTGTTTGTTCAGTCTCACTGCACTGTTCACATCCAACAACTTCTCTCAGGGGTGTACAAACCCCTTGTGAGAACATGGTATATGATTGCTGTGGGAAACACAACTCTGAAACAAAAATATCTTCAACTGGCCTTCATCACAGTAAGGATTACCAAGTTCAAATCAAGGCAATGTGCTGCACAATCAAAGCTTTTCTGACATCCAAAATTATAACAATTAGAGGACCCTATTTGCTCTGAATAACATTTCTTCTAGCGAGCTTGGACATCCACTGTAATTAAAACACAAGATATACACTATAGTGGGTAAGGACTCTCACACTTAAATGGTGCATTGTTGACAACTCTGCAATTTTCTGCCGGTACGTTTTACTCACAGGTCATTGTGGCTGATGGAGTCCATCATTAAGCATTTGGATTATGGAAATAAGATTCTTTTTGAGCACTTGCTGGCATGCACGGCATCTTTCTCATCCACAAAAACAAAAGACAATGCTGCTCACATCAATGCTGAAAATTCAATTAAAGGTAATGGCAGGGAGGGATCTGAAATATCAGCACTGCAGAACCAAACAAGGTTACAAGGTCTAGTCTGTCCTGATATATAAAGAACAATGGGATAAAAGAAAGCTTGTTAGTGTGTCTAGAGCTGCCAGAAAGTGCTGTTAGTTTGACCTCATTACCGGGGCTTATACTAGTGACAGAGTAGACGAGGGGAGGAGCAGAACAGTAAAATGCCCTCAACAGACACGACCACTCCATGCCAAGAATGCACACTCATTTGGCATGCAGCAATGAGACAGGCCCACGGAAACTTGATGCTCTGAATCCACACAAACATCAGCAGTTATTTCTCAGCAATTTACAACTTGCTAGCCATAACCTTTTGTTTAACCATATTCCTTACCCCTATACTTTTGTTAATTGGTGCTTCTGAAATTCAGCCAATCTGAAAAAACAGCTGCATCCTGGAGAGTTTACGCTGTTTTTTTTAAACAGGGTACATTTGAAAAGTTATGTAAGCGGTATGACATTATTACTTTTTCTTTCCAACATTTCTGTGTACTGTCAAATGAGCTAAATGAAAAGCTAAGAAGTTGGAGTAAGAGTTGGAGTAACAGCATGGAAAAGGAAACGCTTGGAATAAACACAGAGTGAGCTTGTTTCCACCTGGATGTCTCTTGGAAGACATTCAGTCCAATTTATGAAGTCAATAATATAATTTATGTAATTTAAATAATCCAAGCTGAATTGTATTTTACTCTCATGTCTTGGTCTACATTCAGGGAGGGAGTTGGCAGAGGTATTAGCATTTATCTCAAAGATGTTTATGAGTACAGCCTAACAGAGTTGCTGTAATGTTTTAGACCTTTTCACCTTAAGGCCACAAAATCAGCTTAAAGGGTAGGTAAGTTTGAGAAACCGGCTCGAGATACACTTTTTGTTATATTCCATGAAATGCTCTTAACATCCCGATAGCAATGAATATCTTAAGTGCTTTGACAAAATCTGTGGAAGCCGTACTGTAAAAAGCACGACCAATCATTTTAGCCAGCCCGGCTAAAATAACTGGATGGCCTACCTGCCTGTCAGCCTTCCATCTGTGCACAAACTTATCTCGTGCCCTCATTGATCATGTGCGCGTTTGTGTGTGTTGGAGGAGGAGGGGCTCTGTAAGGAAGTAGCAGATTTTTTCCTGCTGTGTATTTTCAAATTCTAGCGCACTCGAGCTGGTTTCTCCAAAATTACCTACCCCACCTTTAAAGGAGACCTATCATGCTGTATATTTGAATAATATATTGTAGGGCCATACCTATATAAGGTTTATAAATACGTTTTTCAAAATACCAAACAGATCATGCATTTTAGCCATGCCTCATTTCGCTCTACTTTCCTCTCCTCCACCCTGTCTTTGCATGCGCTGCAGCTGACCACGCCCCCCTGCAAAGGAGGGGGCCGAGTTACGAGCGTCATGTTACCATGCTGTTACCATGCCACGGCAACCTCTTATTCCCCTGATTGGTGGAGAGTTGGCCATATAGGCAGAGCTCCTCGTCACTGACGTCACACTATTTTCAAATCTGTATCAGTCTGTATCAGATCCATTACAGCCCCGTTTTTAGAGATTTGGGTATGGAGGAAAAGACAGACGGTTGTGTTTTCTGACACTTGGTGAGTTCCCTGACACACCGGGGACACATATTCATGTATAAAAGATGTACAAAAGTGCATTTTGCATGATAGGTCCCCTTTAAATGGTTGTGCATTATTGCTACGAATCTACTGATCAAAAAGAACGCTGTTTATTCGGACACTCCATGTGCCTTCCTCCAGTACCACCTTCATGCCAGAATCACACACAGTATAATCACATTACCCCTCTGATTGCCATTGAACTTTAATGACCCAAAGGCTTTTCCTCTAGGGAGACACCCACAGGAAATGTAATAGATTATTAGCCCCACAGCTGGTCATGTTCTAAGAATAGAAAATTCATTGTTCACTGCATCCGTTCATGATAACTCTACATCCACAGTTTTTTCAAATGCTTACACACGTAAGGGCTTATTTTCTCAAAACACTTAACACATTTCACAAAACCACACACCCAAAGTGCAAAACACCTCATATACAGAGGGAGGATGAATTGATGTCAGTTGAATAGTTATTTGCAGCATAACGGTTGAAGATGTATATGTACTTCTTCTGCATGTGGATGAGGTGCTGTAAAATGCAGCCAAAGCACTTTTTCTTTCCTCTGTTTATTGTAAAAATATATTTTTTATTTATTTTTCCTCAAAGTTTTCCTTTTCGTTCACTGTATTTGGCAGAGGCGTCGTTTTGGTTTGCACAACTGTAACTATGTTGTGCATGAATAGCACCATTTGTTTTGGAGATAAAAGTATAGTAACAGTATATTTGTGTTTCTGCACATATTTTTGTTGACTTGAACAATCTTTATATTCAGAATTCTCTACATACAGGACGTCATAAAATATAAGTGTGCTTTAGATTCATCAGCACATTGGTGTGTACTTGGTTGGACAAATGGTCTTGTACTATAAATGAAGTGTGTGCCAATTGGTGAAAGATTGTGGTGCAACTTTGTGTAGTTTTGAGTAATTCTGCAGGATATATGAGGTGTTTTACACTTTGGGTGTGTGGTTTTGAGAAAATAAGCCCTGTTTTCAAAAAACGTGTTTAAGCAATTGAAAGCTGTAAACCCCCATCCCAGACTTACTATTAGTTATTATGATTTGACACATGTGTGCGCTTTATTGATGATTTGATGATGTTTTTCAGTTGGCTTTCAGTGAAATTGTTTCTTTTCTACGTGATGTTGGAGAACTTCATGTTTGCCCGAGCCTTTCAGTCCATGCCAAACCCATGTGTGTATCGTCCCATCCTCCAAGGCCGGCTGGAGCCACATGTGTTTCTCATGCCACATGGAATTGCCATCAAACCGCTGCTGAAATGAGAGGAACCTGGTCCTGCTTAGAGACTGCATGTCGGTCAGGCTAAAGGGTCTACAGTCAACATCATACTTTCCCAGAATCAAGAAAGTGAAATCAGCCCTACTGGCTTTCATTGTACTCCAGGAAACCATTATGGTATATCCGACCAGATATTGACCCACCCACCCACACACACACACACACACACACACACACACACACACACACACACACACACACAAACATCTGATGGACTCAAATATAATATGGCAAATGATGGGAAAGAAAAGCAACGCGGAGGCGTGTGGTGCAGTGGGTTGCGCGTTGGTGTTCGGATCAGGGGGTCACAGGTTCGAACCCCACTGTAGTCAGCATGTCGTTGTGTCCCTGGGCAAGACACTTCACCCCAAATTGCTCCTGTGGGGATTGCACACAGTACTGAAAGCATGTAAGTCGCTTTGGATAAAAGTGTCTAACAAGCGAGATGTAATGTAATGTATCCTCATATGACTTGCTGTGATAATATTTTGTAAAATATAATAATAATGCTGTTTTAAACCTGCTGGTAAACTCTGTTAGTAAAGTCAAGTATTGACAGTTGTATTTACTCTAATATCACATATTGTTTCTGTTGTATCTTTCGGTTTCTTAACATCAACACTTAAAGCAAAGCTATTTTCGGCACTCCTTGTTTCAGATATTTCTCTAAATACTTACAAACCATTCATCTTAACCTACCTTTGGTTTAAAATAACACTCGGTCTGATGTAACCCCTGTGGAAATATAGAAATATTTTTAATCAACAGTTAGAAGATTCATTAAAGATTTTTCACCAGGAAGCACATTTGAATGAGGATATCAAATGTCTTATTTTCCAGTCTTCACTGCTACATGCATTTCAATAAGACATCATTTGTAACAGCATAAGGTCACTTGCAGTCTAGTCTACATTCTGCGTTTGACTTTCATATCTTAGGTACTGGCAATTTTGGAATGCACTATTCACCATGTAATTGTCATCTTTTGTAGCATATTGAAAGGTATTTGGTACCAGCACTGGCAACAAAATCATTGTGTATGGAATTCCAGGTTTGTAACAAAGAGTCCTTTATCTTTCATGGTTAACATGTGATTGCAAAGCTGCATAACTTAGAATATCATAACACTGAAGAAAGGATGACGTGGTTCTTGTTTTGAACCTACAGCTCTAACCAATTAAATCCTCTGTGTTTTCCATATGGCTGCTGGTGAGTTTCATGTTCACTACAGGCTCATCAACTATTCTGACTGTGGTTGGGGATCATTTGCCTGTTTTCCTTAGCATTGGCCTGTTTCCCTTAGCAACATGCCTTGAAAATCGCAACTGTGGAGACTATTCAAAGAAGGCATAGTGGACAAAGCGCAGAGGCGACAAGTCAGTCAAACAGAGTCACATGGTAACCTTTCCACCTCAGTGACTCACATCTGATATTTGCCTAAGACCTCCCAATAATACATCCTCTCTTTGAATAGGGTTTGGCAGCAATTGAGGGCAATCTATTCACCTCAAGCATTTTGCATTTTACAAGCATATTAAGTGCTGGAGTCACAAAGATAGAGGCACTTTAAACTGTGATCCAATTGAATATTATCTAGGTTAGTTTTTAATGGACAGGATATGTTGACTGTTAACTCTTCCATTAGAGCAGACTGAGAATTGATTGTCTATCGCAGTAATCGCACTGAGGCTGACCCAATAAGTCACTTCAGGGAAAACACTGTCTGTAAACGTACCTGTGCACGTGTATTAGAGACATGACTAGAGAATATAACATTTTTAAATTGAAAATTAAAGAAGCTCTCTCAAGTTTTGTGAACACAATATAGCTGCACAGAAAGGATCCATTCTTTAAAGAAAAGTGTTAACCCACACCACAGCGTTCAATGCATATGGGAGCCTGCCTTCAAAATAAAAGCGATGGTAATTTAATTGCCATTTTCTTTTTTGTTTGATGGTGCATAAATGAAAGTCTAAGGGATTGGCAAACCCTTTTTTATATACGTTTCCTTAACTTTAAATCAAATAACTAAACCTGCAATAAAGATTAATCAATCAGATAAGATTAGTAATACTGATGGGAAAAACAGATAGTAGAAAGGCCTAACTTTACAACACAAACGTGTGTGTCTGTAGCCTATTTCATATGGGCTGCAGTACAACATTTTCTTTAAAAAAATAATTATTTTTCCATTGTCTTAAAAAAACGAGTTATATTTAGCAATAGCCTATTTGCTTACGTTTACACGAGGTCCAAATTCAATTAGGCTTTTATTTTGAAAAGCCATCTGGAAACACGTTGTGTATGTATTTGACTTGCCAGAAGAAGTTCGCAGCAGGCGGTTCTGTGTGAATGACAGTCGGTTGTGCATGCGTGTGTGTCCGCGGGATATTACAATTGCTCGTGTTTGAAGGTGGTTTAACAGCCACCGGGAAAAAAGTAGTTCCCTGCAAGACAGCCTCGGTAAGTAAGCCTAAATGCTTTCCTGAATTCAGGTCCATGTTGTTTTCTAACGTGAGGGAGGAGGACTTTCATATTTTGTCAACTTAATGGGTTTTCGTGCAACGGTACAAAAAAAGGAGAGACGTTTGTCTATCAACGCGATTACCTGACCTGCAGCACAACCCGTTGAATAGTGTATCACAGGCTGCAGGTCTGCAGCACACGGAAACTTTTTAAGGACATTTAATTTGGTATGGAATTCTTAAAATAAAAAAAAGTGAAATAAGGTGAGCCCATCTTCCCGACAGGTGGAGACTTTTAACACTGGCGACACCATTCAAACGGGTTTACATCACCTCCATCAGGAGGAGGGAGGGAGTACGCTATGCGTCTGCTTTTGACGATAGGCAACTTGTGAAACTAGAGACCCAGGCCCAAGACTATTTTATTGTCTCTGAGCGAAGACCATGCCGCTATAAAGTTACATGTTACATGACATCCAATACTACAGCACAGTGGAGAAGAGGTGTCTGCGTCATTAAGTGCGCTTCTAGTTAGGTAGAGAGGGCATAGCCAAACTGCGTTGAAAAATCTTGTAATTTAAACTTGCCATGCTCGTCTGCGAAGAGTCATAGCAAAACAAACAAAGCTCAAGGTCTAGCTTTACTAAATACAATATAGTCTTTATTTCGGCATACGTACTACTACATACCATGCAGCTGTAGTTGATTTAAAATGTAGACTTTTGTAGTTGGAACGCCAGTAATCCTCAGTGTTTTGTCTAACTAAAAGTTAAAATCAAGAATACTTTTTTAAAGATCTTATATATCTGGCAAGTAAATAGGAGGGGTTTTCAAATTGTGTATGGTGTGGCAAAGGCAAACACACTGCCACAATGTATGTGTTATGGTTGTGTCTTTAAAGCAAAACAGCCAATTGCAGCAATGTATGGCAAAGAAATAATTAATCTTTTTTTGTAACTTCTTAAAAAGATCTGTGTATCACCACTGTGCCTGCAGCTTAACTTGAGTACATTTGTTGTCAAAACAATCATGCACCTAAACAGACAACCACATGCACACACCGTGCACTGTCCAGTGTTTTTCTTTTCCTTCTTTTCTGGCAGGTAGTCTGGTGCTTATAATCGACCAAAATAAACAACCTGTGGGTAATAGGCTACTTCTGTGTTTTTGCTCCATACTTGGAAGTGCATAGGGAAGCTAATTCCAAACCTTTAAGAAGTGAGGTCAATGAACCCAGAGGAATTGTGACAACACTTCAGTACCTTTTGCTTGATCATACTAATGGACAAACAGTGGAATTACTTCTGATTGATCTTCTAGATCACATGTGTCAAACTCAAGGCCCGGGGGCCAAATCAGGCCCTTGGTGGATTTAATTTCGGCCCGCAGGATAATTTTTTATTACTATTAGATCTGGCCTGCCTGTATATTGCACGCACACCTTCACTCAATCCTGAGGATTTCCTCAGCTCAGAGCCTGACCCCAAACATTGATGAACTTGCACCCGAGATGAGATGCCAAGTATCTGAACTAGCATCACAGAGCAGCACACTGAGTTTCAATGGATGTTTCCTTCTGCACTTTCTCTCTCTCGACAACAGGGCATGTTTGGTTTCTCTTTGAGGGAAATAGTTTTGTTGAAGCTGTTGTTGGCCTGTGGGAAAATGTACTAAAAGGAAATGACTCTGGAAAAGCTGCAAATAGAGCCATAAGAAATGAATGAACTGATTATTTAATGTTTAATGTTGTTTTTATAGGCAATCATTTAAGCTTTGTTAGTTCCAGGTTTAATATGTGCAATAAGTTCATTTCAATAAGTCTTGCAATAAACATTGAACCAGTCCGGCCCTCGACTAGTACCGATTTTTTTATTTTGGCCCACTGTGTATTTGAGTTTGACACTCCTGTTCTAGATTGATCCTTTTCCTCAGGTTTGTGGATCCAAACGGACTTTTAATGAATACGTTTCTCATTCCAACCCTTGGTTGTAGTCATTTTTTTCCATTGTCTTTTTGCCACTCTTCTTACTGCTATTGTTACCTTTGCTTAAGTTTGAATGAAAACAAACACATTTACTCTTCCCAGTTAACGGTCGACCTGTCAACCTGACATTTAGGCCCACATAGCCTGAGCCTGCAAATTAGGCAACAACATTCAGAAACATTAAAACACTTTATATTGTCCTTTGACAGCAACATCCGGTGCTGATTGTGATTAGTGTTAGTATTGTTTTTGGATAAGGAAATAACAACAGTGGAGTTGGATGAAAGTGGTGATTAGGCTTCCAACCTGTGTGCAGTTGTAGGACATTATAATCTTATGTGGTGATTATCTGTGTAGCAATGGCATTAAGCTGTAGCTGCATATAATGTTTATTCCAGCACACTGCTAGCCCATAAAGCTTGTCTGGCAATAGGTTGTCTAAACTTAAAGAGTCTAGAGTGTGTTAGTGTGTACAATAGTGGTACTGTATTAAAAAGGTGAGTCAACTGTTAAGGACTGGCACATCCACTATGCCAGAGCCAAAATGCTATACTTTACCCCAGTCTAGGTTGCTATTCATTTGTTTAAAAAACATTTACAACCCTAACCACAGTACAAACTTGTGGCTAAATAATGTAGCTCTAACCGCAATATCACATCAATGCTGTTGTTGGCCTGTTGTCATTACCTATATGTATGCAATTACCCTAGCTTGATACTGGTAATACAATTATCTAGCAACAGCCTGACTGGTGGCAGGTCAAATTGGCCTATAGCCTTTGAGGTATAGCAGAAAAAGAGCAGGTGTAAGTAATAACAGTAATGACGATTGTTGCATCGTTATTGTTATTATTAACATCTGCGCTTTTCCTGTTTAGCCAAAGGAAAATGTGAAAAAAAGTAAAGAGGATACGTATCTCCTGGTGAGTTTACTCTTTGATGGAACTTTTGTGGTAAATCCACACGCAAATGTATCTTTGGCTAAAACATTCTGACAGTGGCACAAGTAAAGAGGAGGCATAGGGTCAACAAACTGACTGGATGAGTGTCAGTTATACGATCTTACCTATTGTAGCTAACGTAAGCTAGCGTACTTGGTACCAGGCCAATTAAGGCTGCACTAGAGAGTGAATTGTATTGTGCAAAAATGTGTTTTATTGCCTGGGAATTTAACTTTTCATGTTTAAAAAAAATCAAAAGTGTCATTTTATTACAAAAGCAACATACTTCGAACCTAAACATAAAGTTGCCTAAAGTAAATTCAGTTGCAGTTTGTGGATTAGATGGAAAAGGATTTGATATTGGAGGAAAATGTAAGGAAAAACACACTTTAAACGATGGCTTAATAGAAACATGGCCTTTATCAAGCGTCAGTTTGAACAAAATGGGCCAAAGTGTTACATTTATTGTTTTTCAAAACATGAAAATGTGGAGATGGATGAAGCTTTTTTTAAACTTTTAATTTTTTTTTTAAATGCCTCAAAATCAGAGTCCACTGATCTATACTGGGTGTTTTTAGATTGACCTTTGTTATTCCTATGCACCGGCAACAGCAGTGGCCAATGAGTAAACTGCACAGGGCCCAGAGAAAAACAAATGTACAGAAACATCTAGAACCCAAGGGCACCTTTATCATTTAATAATGATTGAGGGTCACTTTTTATATCTGGTTGTTCCAACCTTTAAATATGATCCATACTGTGTCATTATATTTAGTATTTAGTGTGCATATTTTGACAGTCTGAATCACAGGCTTCTTCTGAGTGTTCCCAGGGTCTCCATCTTCTGTGTTTCTGAGGTAGAAACTGCCAGCAGAGATTAGTTACATAAGCCTGTTGGGTGTTACATCATTGTTTTGGGGCCCCCGGTTCGGAGAGCTGGGCCTCGAGCTTCAGCTAGGTCTGATGGGTCCATTCCCTCCCACGGGCTACTTCGGGGGGGTAGGGGGGCGGTGGCTGAAAAGCTATTGGAAGCAGATGCTCTCCTGCTAGGAGACATGGCTCAGTACTAGTGATGAAACAAGCTTCCACCTGTAACGTGGGTTTGACATGTGTTTTTTGTCCATCAGTGTTTGCTGATTGGCTGACGCATGTTGGAAGAATGGTTTGGGTGGGCTTGATTGCCATGACAACAAAGGGAAACATGCAAAACAGGAATGATTTATAGGTCTTTAATCCCCAAAACAACCCCGCCTTTTGTGTTCATCGCCAGTAAATCAATCTGAAAAAAACGTGGAGGGTAAGAAGAAGTGTAGTGAGACACAATAGTGTTAGAAAAAAACAAAAGGAACATGTCCTTAGTCGCACTCTGGTACCTCTGTGATCTGGAGCAACAGAACCTTGAAGATATCAAACCTTTTAGTCTGGAACAGCATGCTATTTATTGGCTGTATGACCTTTTGGATCTGCATCAATATGTTCCGGATCACTAGTTTGTGAAAACAACCTCTTGCTTCACACTCTAGTTCCCTTCATTAAGATCCTACACATTACTATTTTAAGAGCATCTGTGAGGCTCACTGGTCGAAGGTGTGTAAAACACAAAATCTTCAGTCTGGACATTAAAGTATAAAAAGACATAAAGCAGTTTGAAGTGACTCAAAACATTTGATCAGCTTCTATTGGCAGTTAAAAGGAAATACACAAACATTCTGATTCAATTTGTAAAAAAGTGAAAGTATTTTAAGATGGAGGATTTAATCGTACAGGCTCAAGGCTGAGTTTAGGCACACACTCTATGCTGCTATCAATTGACACAAAAATATTCTAATAATCAAGTTGTACAAGTTATAATATCGATACAATCCTCTATCATACTATTCAGAATATTGCAAAAGAATATAATTGTCTTATCGTCTGTCCATAGGTGTTTTTGAGTCACAAATAATGGCTATTTGTTGATATTGGAAAGTTTGAAGTCCTTTTTAGTGAACAAACAACTCAACTATTAGTTATAGAATTTTGACTTTGGTTTTAAATTTAAATCCAAACATATTTTACTCATTTAAAAAAATGTGCTGCCCTCTTCAAAATGGTGCCCAAGTTTTTTTGAAACTGTTTATCGATAAAAACGTGAGTTTAATACACACACAAATAGCCCCGATCAAACTATTGCTGGTACACACACAAATATTGAAGGTTAAAGTTATTATGGTATATATTCTCAGTATTGCCGAACTATCTATCCATCTGAGGCATTCTTGTATCTCCTTTGTTGAAACTTGGCTTCAGGGCCAGGAAGTTCATTGGCCTGTGGCTTGTGTATAGGCTGATATAGGTCACAGAGACAATGCTGCACTGTTTTGTTTTCAAGATTTTTTTTAAATATTGAAGTTAAAAGCATCAATCTGGTGCACATTGAGAGCAACATTAACCCTACCTTAATAATACCTTAAAGGGGACATATCATGCTATATTTGAACAATGTATTGTAGGGCCATACCTATAAAGTATATAAATATAGTTTTTTTTTCAAAATACCAAACAGATCCTGCATTTTAGCCATGCCTCATTTAGCTCTATTTGCTCTTTCCAGCCCTGTTTTTGCAGGGGCTGATTCTGTGAGCTGCAGCTGACCACGCCCCCCTGCAGGAGAGGGGAGTGTGCTTTGAGATCAGCTGCGAGGCTGCAGCGGGGAGAAGAGGGGGAGAAAAAGAGACCTCCGTCCTCCGTGTTTTATTCTTATATGATTATATAGAGTCATTATTCATTTGTTTTAAAGCTCAATAAATAACAAAGAAGACCTTTGACCGGCAGTTTTCTAATTTTGTCCGGAAGATTTAAACTTTAACGGACATGTTAATGTTAATCTAACTGAAACTCTGCCGGATGGTCCCCTCGTTCCTTGGAAGAGGTGGAGAGGTGGGTGTTTGTCATCTGCTGGTGGATTACCGGAGAGAATTACAGTGCTTGCCTCGACGGGGAGGGATTGCATTGAATTACAGGAGCAAACGCGCAAACGGGGAGGAGAAAAAGAGCCCACAGCGGATGAATAAACAGGAAAGAGGCACCATTGCAAAGGAAGTCTTCTTCGCTGCTTTTGCCGACCACTTACAGGGGGGGGGGGGGGGGGGGCCTTGGCTATGTACGACAGCGTCTCCAGCGCTTTCGAGCGGCAAGGCGGCCGTGGGCAACCCACATTCCTGATTAGGTGGAGAATTGACACTAAGCGGAGCCCACACTGTCTGTGACGTAGAAAATAATTCAAATTCTGGATAGTCTTGTATCAATCGTTGCAGCCCCGTTTTTAGAGATTCTGGTAATGGAGACAAAGAGAGGAGGGTTGTGTTTTTCTGAACCACTTGGTGAGCATCCCTGGATCACCGGGACACATATTTCATGGTATAAAAGACATCAAATGTGCATTTTGCATGATAGGTCCCCTTTAAAGAAGGGACAACAAGGCACTGGAGAACAACTTATTCATTAACACCCTTAATGAAGCAAACTTTATGCCTTAACTCACTCAATACAGTCGTTTACTTATTCGGTGGAAACGAATGTCGTAGAGTTAAAAAGGACGGGATAGTCTCACCTTGATTCTGGGCCATTGCTTTATCGTTTTTAAAGATCTATTCTCACCCACCATCTTTTGTTGTGACGTAAACGAGTGTAAGAGTCACTTTTCTGACTGTTTGTCTTGTTCAGGTTTCCGTTTGCCTGT
>NW_011353185.1:444625-455667 GCF_000735185.1 Notothenia coriiceps
GGCTCACAGAGATTTGGTATGTTTTCATATATTTATTTATTTTATACAAAGTGGACAAATGATGGCTGGGACATTACAGCGAGCACAATCAGTAAAATAGTAAGCAAACTTGTCTAGAAAGTCTAGATCAGGGGAGTCAAACTCAAATACACAGTGGGCCAACATTACAAAATCGCTACTAGTCGAGGGCCGGACTGGTTCAATGTTTATTGCAAAACGTATTGAAATGAACTTATTGCACATATTAAACCTGGAACTAACAAAGCTTAAATGATTGCCTATAAAAACAACATTAATCATTAAATAATCAGTTGCATTCATTTCTTATGGTTCTATCTGCAGCTTCATTTCTTATGATTACTTTTTTCCACAGGCCAACAACAGCTTAAAAAAAACAATTTCCCTCAAAGAAAAAACCAAACATGCCCTGTTGTCGTGAGAAAAAAAGTGCAGAAGGAAACATCCATTGAAACTCAGTTTACTGCTCTGTGATGCTAGTTCGGATACTTGGCATCTCATCTCGGGTGCAAGTTCATCAATGTTTGGGGTCAGGCTCTGAGCTGAGGAAATCCTCAGGATTGAGTGGAGGCGTGCGAGGGCCTGATTTGGCAAACAACACAGAGCCGAAGTTAACGGTGAGCTAGCTAGTCAACTTGGCTAAAAACCAAAAGGTGCTAAAAACAAGAGTGAATATTAGACTTTCATCACATCACGTCACTCAAAAGAACCTCCAGAAGTATGCTAATGACACCTTTGTCTCAGTTAGTGAATGTTTGTATGGATCTACTTTGTGTGTGTGAATGTTAAACAGACAGTGGTATACAGAAATCCAGCCAGTCTGGCTCCACAGCTGCTCTGTCACTGTCAGATCTTGTAAGCAGCACTGCGGTGGCTTGGCCCGTCTGGTTGCTGACTTTCTGTCGGATGGGTTGCCAGATCCAGGGTGGTCCATATCACCACATTCACCCCACCCTGTCCACTCTTGTTGTCAGGGCCAGGGGATTATGCAGATTTAGGAGCACCTCACTCCTATCCTCCTCCTCCCCTATCAATCCATCCTCTCCTCTCCTGAATCTTGTCTTCTCAACACTCTCTTTTGCTACCAATTGAAGAAAATGACCTTTCCACACATTTCTGAGCAGTTGGCTCTTCACAGAGGGATCAAGTTTTCTCTCTGCATGTGATAAATGTCAAATACACTGTTTGCATGAGATGCTGCTTTCCTCAGCAGATACATAGAAATAGTCCTGGCCGAAGTATAAACATATTAAGTCAACTTGTTTTGTTTTTCTCTCTATAATAGGTTTCATGGAGTTCATGTAGTTCCTCTTAAACTGCTGCCAACTCTTAACATCAGAGTTGTAGTCAGTAACAGTAAAGACAGATGGAAGATTTAAAGTGCCTAAATTAAAGCAAATGCCATAAGTATCTTTTATTATACTATTTTCATGTATCTATGACACACTAAATGTGTGCATAAAACATAAAACACAATTGTAAATCGTGTTTAAATGTAGTTATTTGTTGATATTTGGGGTCTAATTGTGAAACTAACACAAAAAAACGTTTTAAAGGTCTCCTGTCATGCTATTTTTAGGCATATATTATGGGTCTCAGATATATATAAATATATTAAAAACATGTCGTGTGTATGATGTGTTTTGCTCAAAATAGCAAACAGATCATGTATTTTAGACATCCCTCATATCCCTCTATTTCAGGCCTGCTAACTGCAGGTTCGGGGTCCTTAGCTTGAAACAAAAAAGGGGGGGGAGCTAATATAATGCCTGCTCAGAAAACTACCAGCAGATACAGCTAAATGCTCCCGTGATTAAATACCATATCATGTTCCAAACCATTTCAAGGATTATTTCTGAAACAGTATGGAGCTCCAGTGCTTTTTCTCTTGCGGGTTTAACACAAGGTGAGTTCCTTTTTTTATTTCCTGCTTTTTTACACATGCTCTCTCCAGTACAGATTAGCTAGTGTTAGCGATGCTTGCTAATGTAAACAAAGACCATATTACGTCCAAAACTGTCGGCCATTGTGTCTGATAGCAACGTTTCTGATAGTGCCGTGGGTCCATATATTACGTCATATCGGACGCAAATCTGGATCAGCTCCGTTGTACCCCCGTTTTTAGAGATTTGGGTACGGAGGAAAAAAGAGAGGGTTTTCTTTTCGGACACTTTGTGAGTTCCCTGACACACCGGGGACACATATTTATGTATAAAAAACATCAAAAAGTGCATTTTGCATTATAGGTCCCATTTAAGTAAAACTAAAATGTTGGGTGCATGGAAACATTAACAAACTCGAGGCTGGTCTTTTTCTCTTGCTGAGAAGATACCGTAGGAGGTCACATCTGTCATGGTAACTTAATTGTGACTCTCCAACTTATTGAAGCCCGACACAGAAACTTAAATCTTCCACTAGCCAGTTTTAGATGAGTACAGCGAGAGGAAACAGCATTCTGGATTTTCAGGTGTACAACTGCTCGTCTTATTTGAACTAAATTCTGTTAAACTGGATTATAGTTGAGGTTGTTCCAGCACTTGTGCTTTATGTTAGTGGTTTCAAAAGTGCAGCAGACAGGAAAGAGTCATATGATCAATCAGTAGAGAGCCCAGACTGTCAACCCAGTAATTTAATTACCACATAGCCGCAAATGTTGGAATTTTCTTGTGGTACAGCATGGTCAGCACAACCCACATGGATACATGATACAACGTCAACAAGTAGCCTTCTGTACATAAGGTATGTACAAATGTGTTCATTTGAATGAATTCAGTGTCCATGTAGCAAATTGTAGCTTTGAGTGGGCTGGCAGAGAATCGAGCAGCCCAAAAACACAGGGCTCATATGGAGACCCATACTGTAGCACTATTTATTCAATAAAATAGCTTTTGAAATAAATAATTCATTAATACAGACCAAAAGTTATTAGCTGTTTGTTTTGAATGATATTTATTAATTTTATATTTACCATGGTCTCCTTAGACTCATTGAACACATTTGTTCAAATGAAAATATTTATGTATTAAGGTTTTGTATCATATCTACTGTTAATGGAATACAGAACACTTTAGTCCTCAGTTAACACCTTTTAATCTTGTTGATTGTAGAAATATAAAATACAACAGATTTTTTTTAACTATTAGGAATAAAGATGTCATCAGCAGAATATCTCTGTTATACTTTGTGTTACGAGAAACCAAACCAGCAGCAACTGGCAGCAGCAAAGAGTGACACTAAAGAAATAACATGAGAAGGTAAAACTGAACTTCATGCGTTACGGGGGATGTTACTATAGCACTTCTTCATTTGAAATAAGAAAATGTGACTTACACATTTTACAAATCTATGATTTATAGTGTCGGGAAACCACAGATCCTAATGGGGAAATCCTTAAACTGTGATGTACTCAGTAACTTAAACTCCAAATCCAACAGTAAAATGCTCTAGTGAGTTGGCTTTGAGCTTGTCAACTCATGAATGCAAATTGTGAAAATAAAAAAGTAACTTAAACGTTTTTAACAGGACAAAACTGAGTGGTCTGTCTCCCTGAACAGAGGCTGCTGCCACTAAGTTCTCTCCAATTCATCCATAATTCATGTATTAGCCTGTGCAGCATGGCTGAAAGGCCTTTTACTGTTAGTGGCACACTGTTAGATAAATAATTAAAGACAGAAGTTCACTCTCCATTGTCTATACAGTGTGTATCTTGGTAATTTACATAATAAGTCAGTTGGAGAGTTCCTATAGCACCTGTTAATGGAGGACTCGAATGATACCACATAATGTTTTCTTGAATGTGGCAGCTGGTGTTGGTACACTATGTTATATTAAGTTACTCAGCTGGCCAGGCCTTTATGTTGCTCATCTGGGTGTACTTTCCCTTAGTGAGGTAATGTTTTTCAGCCCGCTCCCCCAAAACCCTTAGAGCAACTCATTTTGCAATGTCATTTAGATTGGGGTTGTTTTGGAAGCTTTCATTCCAGGGAATCGAAACAACTCTGTCGTTTGTTTTCTTCTTTTTATCTTTACCAGATGTTGTCCTCCTCTGCTCAATGTATCCAGAAAATTAAGAAAATTCTCCTTTTTCTGAGTCCTTCTCACAAGAGCAGCCCACTTTGGGTCGCGTTGCTTAGCCATGATAGATTCCAAACAAAAACAAGTTTTCAGATTTTTGGCAACGTGTGAGGGAAAGGGTGGATGATGATGTGACCACTTTACCGAGATACTGGAAACATTCTGTCAAATTCCAGCAGCTTCATCTGTTATGTCAGCTGAACAGAGACGAATTATGTAATAAAAAGAAACTGGTTTCAGTTGTCAATGGAGTGACCCTGCTGCACTTCTGCAGAATTTACCTTTTAAAAGCACAGGTGTAATAATATAAATAATAGTGTCAGCCTTTTAAAGCTGATTATATATTTTCCGCAAATACTGGAAGGTTTCTTAGCATACATTTCTTCATCAGTGGCCTTCGCCAATTAAACACATAGACTAATTTATATCTAATTTGACTGTTTTGATTCTGTAGAGCTGTTTTTAACACTCTTCAAATAACTATATAAATACAATTAGTGTATTATGTAGTGAGGTAGAGCAAATAGTCTAAGACACAGTTGAGCCGTGGTTTCAGTGCAAATCAAAACAATTTAACAAACCTGAAAATAACTGCAGGCTGTCAATGCTTTTAGCAGAGTTAAAAAAACAAACATTCATTATACAGTATAATGGGAGTTAAGTACAAAATTAAATGTTAAAGTTTTAAAAATGTTCCCAAAAATGTTGTCATTTATGAAAAGACCAATCCTATATTCATTCCCTTTATGTCGGCTTGGTCCCGGGTACTTTATTCCATAAGGTCATCTTCTCATCCAGTATCCAATTCTTGTTAAATGTGTGAAGTAAACTGATTGCAGCTTTGGAGACTTCTGGAGGATGGCTCTGAGTTTGTTTTAGTGAAAGAGGGATATTTATGCTGAAACACTGACATCTTGTGGTAAAGTTATTATAATAAAATAAGGTAACCAGATATTGGTTCTAAACTGATAGCAAGTTCAAAACTGCACTCTAAACTATAAATTAAATATAATAATAATGTTTTATATATATTTTTGTATTTTTACTTATAATTTCTTTTTTTTTAATATGTTGATTGTACAGATGTTTACATTGAGCATATGAGTGTGCTTCATTCTTCTTTCTATCACTATTACTTCCTCTATCAAGTAAAGACAGTCAGGGCCGTATCCACCATTGAGGTCACCGAGGTCCGGACCTCGGTAATTTTTTCCGAGCTGTGTCTATAACAAAACCTATGAACAAAACTTGTGAAATAACTGCACTAAACGGGGTTCTTTGTAGTACTTCCATTTACTGTCGATGGGGGCGCTGAATAACTACGTAGCCTCGATTAAAGCAAAAAAGAAGAAGACGACACGTATCAACAGTATATGGCAGGGGTGTCAAACTCAAATACACAGTGGGCCAAAATAAAAAAATCGCTACTAGTCGAGGGCCGGACTGGTTCAATGTTTATTGCAAAACTAATTGAAATGAACTTATTGCACATATTAAACCTGGAACTAACAAAGCTTAAATTATTGCCTATAAAAACAACATTAAACATTAAATAATCAGTTGCATTCATTTCTTATGGCTCAATCTGCAGCTTTTCCGGAACATTATCTTATGATTACATTTTTCCACAGGCCAACAACAGCTTCAAAAAAACAATTTCCCTCAAAGAAAAAACTAAACATGCCCTGTTGTCGCAAGAAAAAAAGTGCAGAAGGAGACATCCATTGAAACTCAGTTTACTGCTCTGTGATGCTAGTTTAAGCCAGATACTTGGCATCTCATCTCGGGTGCAAGTTCATCAATGTTTGGGGTCAGGCTCTGAGTTGAGGAAATCCTCAGGATTGAGTGAAGGTGTGTGTGCAATATACAGGCGGGCCAGATCTAATAGTAATTCAAAATTATCCTTCGGGCCGAAATTAAATCCACCAAGGGCCTGATTTGGCCGCCGGTGTCGGTACCAGATGTGTTCGGGGTACCATATGTGTTCGGGGGCCGTCTCTTACCAATGACGTCACGCATTGTACGTATTGTGATTGGCTGTAAGGTAATTTACCCAGGGGTGACACCGGGCCTTGAGTTTGACACATGTGCCCTACAGGGTGTACTTTGAGGGTTAGTGACACTGCAGACCATTCACATGCAGAAAAAGCTACATAACACACAAGGGGACGGTTAATAACCGGAAAAGCATGACATGGGACCTTTAAATGAGACTTAGGAAAGTTCCAGTATTACTTTCATACAAAGGGTGCAATAGTGGGTGTCGACATACGACTATATATACCTATAGGTGTAAACAAAGGATCCAAGTTGTAATTATATTTAACTGAAATTAAAGTTCCTCTCTCTTGTGCCCACTCAGGTCGTAACATTAGATCTGCTGAATGACACAACCATTTCATCAACGATATCATTATTTTCAAGGGCTTTAATTCATGATCGGAATGACTATTTTTTTCAATTACACGTTATAGGCGTTTACACGACATCCACCCTGTCTATAATTGTCATACTGAAAAAGTGACATCTTATTCAATCTCCGATATATTTGCCGTAAAATAATAATTCAGGCGTGTGAAGATTTATTGGCATGTCAATTGTCGGCTCGTTAGGTGCAATGATTGGTGTGTTGTAAATGACATAAAACCTGGGTCTTTCTCAAGTTGAAACTTTATACACATTAGTTATTATGAGGAAGGCGTACAGCCCACCAGGGAAGATACGATGTTATTTAATTACTTGGGGCTCCACCAAAATGATATTACAGTCTGTCTATATTTTGTCGCAATTCGTACTTGATTGAATTGTTGCCCTCGATTGAAATTTTGTTGCCCTGCCTACGGGCTACGCCTCTTGAGTCTTATATTGTGCCACTGTTGATAATGTTTAATGAAAGGGGCCTACTTTATAGTACCGGTAATAGCACATTTAATTATGTTCAAGTAACAAATATGGACAAAAAAGAAAAAAGCCAGAAAGAAGAACGCCTCTACCTCTCTCCCTCCTCCACGCTTGGAAAAACGGGGTACATTGCACAACCCCATCGACGGACAGTAACCCACATCCAATCCTTGGACAACCCTGACCCAGCCTGGAAGCAAGCCCTTGGACAAGCCTTGACAATCCTTGACAATCCTTAACCATTCCTGAACTCAACCGTTCAGTTGGACGCCTCCCACTGGCCGGTGCTGTTGGATCTTAGAAACCTTCGTTTACCGCCTAAAGCCCGAAAGTATGTCAGGAAGTAAGATGGTAGACTTGATAGTTCCCTCGTGTTGGGAAATAACAACCGGATGGGCTATCCACGAGGTTTAGTACGGAGTTGTTCTGTAACGGTAACGTTTCTCACAGCCTCACCCCTCGAGTCAACCAAAGAAAGTCAGCGAGGTTATTAAACCAAGCAAAGGAAGTAGACTGGCACTAAAGTTGGTTTGGTCTCCTTCAAAATGCCATCTTATTACATTTTGCCAGTCTAAATCTAGTCGTGAGGCAAAGGAGTCTGACGACCAAAACCCCTCAAAGTTTGACTATTACAAGAGACAACGTGCACTTTATAGAAGACCTCGATTCATTATGTTTACAAAATAACCACCTCAAGGGGCAACGAGTTCTTCGTACAAGCAACAGCGTCCCCAAACTTGTGGAAACGCCCCTCTGGGGTTTACCTAAAGATCAGGTAGCGGAATTTGAACAACTGCTCGATTTTGATCAGAAACGAGGACGGAGGTTTCTCCTCGTCCCCCTCTCCTCCCTTGTTTCCTTCCGACTAAGTCCTCGGGCCTGTGTGAGTTGTGTATATTTATTATGTTCAGAAGTTACCAAAAAAGTATAACCTATACATACAATAGACAAATACCGGTACAAGACTACTATAAATTTACATACGTCAATACAAAGTATACCCACCAGAGAAATAAAGGGGGGAGTTTTACGGTGGTCTAACTACGTAAATTAGGTTGTAAATTTTTGTAGAATGCCCGCTCGTTACGGGGGCCTGGGGGGATATCCTAAACTCCAGGTGGTGGTGAATTTATACAAGTGCACTTATCCAAGGATTCAATCTAAACCTGTAAAAAAATTTTATCATTTAGTAGAGGGTATACAAAATTAAACCCGCATCATCTAAATTGGATATTCCCGATAGTGATACCCTTTAGTTTGCGACCATTTAAACTGTTTATGTTTATTTAGGTCTTCGTGTTTTTTTTTTTGACCATTCACCGGACCAGACCCACATATTGAGGTCCGGACTGAATAACAGGGTCAGACCAGGACATATAACGTGTATTTCGTGTATAACGGTTGTATCAAACTGCCATAAATTGTCGTCGTTCAATGTGTCTAATTGTTTTATGTTCTATGTATTGGAACATTGTCATTGTTCCCAAATCGTTCGGTCCATATTTACCATGTGTCATAATTGCCGGTATATATATATCTAAAATCACCGGTCCATTTAATGTGTCAATAATACGGTATAAAAAAACCCCCCCACGTGTATATCTTGTTATATACGTGTTTCAACCAAAACATAAATCGTCGTTCCCCACAAATTCAGGCACAACACCACACACATCCTCCCAGATGATCCACGACACGACCAACATTTCAGACTGCGTACGTCCTTCCTTCCGGACGCCATAGAGAGGCACTCTGTCCACCCCCACGTCGTCGGACAGCGACTTCCACGACGTTGTCACTCCTGTTCCCAAGGACCTCCCCACCCCTGTGTAACAAGGTCGTCCCTCCTCTTGAAACCGACGCGTAAGAGGACAGAGGGTGGTGGCAGGGGTCACAGGTCTCTGAGGGGTCCTGTCTCGACTTTCTGGAGTCAGAGGAGTCCGTCTTTCTCAGATGAGACAGGGAAGACAATTGTCTCGTCGGTCTTAATAGTCAGGGTCAGGTCAGGTCAAATAACAATCTACTGTAGAAGGAAGGAAAAACTTTGACGACTTGAAGTTAACTTCACGTTTGGTCGGTCGTCTTCCTGCTGTCGTGGTTCACAACCTTTGATGTCCTTCAGTTAGTTTGTCTATAAATTCAAACTTTGAGAAATAAACTTTTTATATAAATTAAATGTAATATTATGTCGTACCAATAACACAGGTCACAATAACCTCCCTCAGTTCGGTGAGGAGCCCCGAGGGGGGGAGGTCGTCCTCGTCCCGTCATCGAGGTGAGAGAGTTGGCGGACCGAAAAGTGGTCCTCACACTACCTCCTCCTCCTCCTCCTCCTTCTCCTCCTCCTCCTCCTTCTCCTTCTTCTTCTCTCCCTTTCCCTGTCCCCCGTCTCCTCAGCCTCCTCTCCTCCTTCTCCCCCACCGTTCTTTCCCGGGAGAAGAAGGTCCCCGGCGTAGAGGAACCATCTCCCGCCACGGTCCCGGTCCGTCCCCGAGGAGGGAGGAAGCCCGACTCCTACCCTGTCACCAGGCGGCCCAGGTGGTCGCGCACTGGAGCTGCGCCGAACACAGAGTCGCTCGAGGGACCACACCTCCATTCCACCCGCCCCGACGGGAGAAATGACAACAGTGATCGCTTGGGACTCCGAGCTTACACACCCGAATTCGACGTCGAGACTCTTGGTCGGACGTTTTGCCTCCCGGACCAGACGCTAGGTAACATTGACTTTAGTGTCAGTTTTTGTGCAGTCCTCGATCGTCAGTTCATGAAGATGTTCATGTACACTCGTCGTTTTCTCTCTTTGTGCCTATCATGTGTCCTACTTTTATTTGTCCCTACTATTCTTATGCGTTCATTTATTATCTTATATTTATCTTTTTTGTACCATCATTGTCAAGACTTATCTTTATTCTTTTTATGTACTCATTTTCGGACCAAGACTAAACTTTCTATTACGTCCGGTTGTGAAAAGGTAGTCGAGTTGTAATTGAGTTCCAGACTGAAATTTACTTTACTATGAAGAATGTAATATTATTATTTATTATTATAAGCGGATACGCATCGGAATATATGTTACAATTGAAATCATTGAGTGGTTTTGTATCATTTATGCTTAATGTAAATTTCAATAATGTCATGAAGAAATTTTATCGGTTCACAGGATTACTGCAATTGGGAAGTATGTGTAGACACTCGCAAATGAAGTACTTTTAAATGCAATCACGTTTCATTTTTTCGTATTGCACAAAACGTGGTCGTTTCACGTCCTCTTTACGTACAACAACGGCATTCAAGATGCAACATTCTGACATTTACCACCTCACCGTTTAAAATTAGGCTTTACCATTGTATATTACAATTGAAGTATTGCAATCGCGTATCATTATTCGTAATTTACTGTTCATATATGCCTAGATTTGCTGCCAAACAAAGACCGAATTTTCGGAGCCGAATTGAACAATGGTTACACGCGCTTGCAATTTTTCTGTTGGTAATAACCGTTAAGTAGACAATATAATTTAATATTGACTGACAGAACAATTCACATTATCGTTTCCCATAGAAATGGAAAAGTTTTTGACAACGGACGACATGAGCCGACAACAGCAAATATCGTATTGCAACGTTAAAACGGGAGACCGCTAATCTAAGTATTAATCTTTTAATATTTTCATTACATCTGACACCTCTAATAGGCCGACTTGTTTTGTACGTAAATAGTTATGGTCCAAGCAAAAGGTGTCTGGGAATAAAGCTTCGATAAAGGGTTTTAGGATACCTCTTTAGGGTAACGACAAAACAGCTCCCTTGGTCGTCGAATGAAAGGCCTATTTTAATGAGTAGGGACGTGGGCGCGGGACGGGCGATTAATTGTGCAGTAGGTTAGTCTCCTTCTGTTGATTGACTCTGTTAATTGACTCTGTTGGTTACCCTTCCATGACTCAATTTGCTCTTACGGTTATCTTATTTGCCCTCCCCCAGAGCAATCTGGACCCGGAGTCCTAGAGTTTTTACAAATTAGTATTTTTAATTACAATTATTATTTTGAT
>NW_011353185.1:455712-457145 GCF_000735185.1 Notothenia coriiceps
GAGGTGGCAGACACGTGGATGAAAACTGGTAGGTTTTCGCCACTGTTTGGGGATTTATATATTTATATATATATATATATTGCTCGAATAAAATCCCCGGGGTTTTTTGCTTTGTATGCCGGGGCGGGACATTCATGTGATTGGTTGTTGGTCGCGGTGCTCGAATAAAATCCCCAAGCTTCAGACACGCCCAGCTCCAAGCTTTTTTTGAAGCTATAGTGTGGACGGGCCGTAAGAATCTAATGAAAAATTCTACCCAGTTGCATTATGGGAAGTGTAGTGTTGAAACTTGAACCCCACCATGCAGGGACTAAAAGTCAGGATAGCTTTGCCTCTAATTTTCCTACTTTTACTCATCTAATTTCATCAGCAAATCTCCCAGTTTATGAAACAGTGTTTTACAGTAATACATTATTTTAATACAATTAGACATCTTTTTAATTCTAGAGCAAAATCTCATTTATTGGCCATGTACTCTCGCTCTCTCAGAGAGGCAGGGAGAGAGCGTGGAGTCACTTGGAGAACCAGGAAATTCAAGATTCAAAGGGTTTAATGTAATATGCACATAAGCTACAGTGTAGAAATGGAAATGAAAACCTTATGACCCGAGCTCATCCAAATATGCAACATATATAATGAAATACAAAAATACAAATAAAAAATTGTGCAAAAAATCTATATACACGTCAATAGAATATGATACAAGAGCAGAATGTAAAATATTGTATAAAAAATATTGTACAGTAAGATTAAGTTAAATAAGGTTTATTACGGTGATAACTATTTAGATAAATAAGTAAATGTGCAAGATGACAAACAGATGAATGTTTATCGAGGCACTTAAAAGAGCTCAGGTGTTTAGCAGTCTTATGGCCAGAGATGGGGTCGTTACTAAAAAAATGTAATTTATTACATATCACTTTAAAAAAAGTAATACATTACACTACTTCGTTACTATCTACATAAAGTAACTCGTTACTTTACTCGCCAAGCACGTACGAACTGCGCATGCGTGAGTGGCAATAACTCCCCTTACCAGCAGGCGGCGGGAGTGTGTATTTGTAATTCAAAACAGGCAACAACCGGAAGGCAGAGAAGAAGAACAGACTACGTGATATAAAGAAACAACAAATAGCGTGTGCGTTAGCTTCACCTTAGCATGTGTTCTTTGCAGGTGTTTGTTGAGGTTTGACGTGGTGTTTACAGCAGTGGATAACAGCTTCTGGCCTGGACACAGTTTGCACCTCACCGTCACATTCCTGTCTATTCTTCGGACGAACTCAAAATAATGGGCATACCTCCACCCATGGGCGTAGGAAGCATCCTGAATGTGGGGGGGACATCTTTAACGGGGGGTTTGGGGGTCCCCCCCACGAAAATAAATAAATAGATTTCCTGTATTCTGGTGCATTTTAACAGGTGGTTTGATACTT
>NW_011353185.1:457215-460075 GCF_000735185.1 Notothenia coriiceps
GTGTGCCTTGGTCCACTCACCACTGTGGATGCGTAGGTGCTCCTTCAGGTGGTGCTTGTATTTAAATGCTTTGCCACATTCAGTGCACTTGAATTTACGATTGCCTCCCGACTGTGTGATGTGTCTCTGTCGGACGAAAAGGAGAGGGGATATTCAGTACGATAGCACAACCTTTGAACTGCTAACTAATTCATCGTCACAATGTCATTAATCAATGAGGGCAAAAGTGCAATGTTTGGAAATGAGTCGCTTAAGAAACAGGAATAAGCTTCCACATAGGTTTGTATCATTTAGAATCAATTTGCTGGATAATTACTACAGCGGGACAGAAGAATTAGTAACTTAAAGCTGCACTGACTATTTAAGAAGACTGTTAAACTATACAAATCAGTCAAGCAAGGAATATTTTTCATACAAAATGATAAACATAGCAGATGTTGACTAGTTTCTCAGACTGTAGACTGTTCATACAAATGCTCAACTTTTTACTGCGATATACCGTTTCAATAGTTACTTTATCACTTATTTATGCTGTATTATTATCTAGATTTTTATTCTATTTTATCTTTATTTTTACCTTGTGTGAATCCTGTTTTTCATTCTGACACTGTTGCTGCCATAAACGCCTGAATTCCCTCAAGGGGTTAAATAAAGTTCCATCTTATCTTAATCTTGTAAAAATGTTGAAGGCTAATGTGTATACTTCATTTTCACAGTACCACAATATGTAGTATGGTCCTAAAACGGGATTCACAGAAATCATCTAACTCCATTAAGCACCTAAGTCAGAAAAAAAGCCAGTGAAGGTGTTTTATCAGTATCCAGTCCTAGCCGGTTTGTCAGTCAGTTTTTACCTGATCCCGTCCGCCCTTGTGGACCGTCATATGCCTCTCCAGCTGAGCGCGGTATGCGAAGCTGTAGCTGCACTCGGGGCAGTTGAAGCTCTCTTCGGTCTTCTCGTGCCGGTACTTGATGTGCTCCTTCAGGGAGCTGTAACGCTTGTAGCCACGCGCGCAGTACGGGCAGGTGAGCAGCTGAGAGAAGGAATCAGGAGTTCCTGGGGTGAAGAGGAAAGTGTTGTAATGACATGTGTGAGAGTAAAGGGGGGAGTAAAAGAGGGGGTTAGAACACATGGTCAATAGGGAGGGCTCTTTGATGTTACACAAGGCCTGCCACAGTCACACTCCTCTGCTAGTTCACCAATCACCGAGAGATCCTCCCCCTCAGGTAAACAGCTCCCAGGTAACCAAATGTACAAAAGCTGATTAGTGATCCATATTAACACATTCCTTTCCTTAAAGAAATAGCACGCTGGGTTGCCAATGCAGGACTGGAATTAATTATAGCTTTTACACGCCTGGAATTCCATCCAATTAGATTGCCTATTGTTCGTTTGAAGCATGTCAAAAACACCCACTCATGTAAGGAACAGCGCGCTCGGTAAATAACAGCCGCCTGCAGAGATCCAACCTGGTTAACAGAGGGTCTCAGATGCCCGGCTCCCACACAGGTGAAGCATTATTCCGTTAACAGGTGATGTATTAAGTTCCCCTGCGGGACAGGTGAGGGCCTCGGGATGGGAATGCACACACATTATGGGCCAGGTAGCCGTGAGTCAGACCTCGCACAGACGTGACAAATTTACTCAGGTGTTGCTGTTTCGCTCCCTCAGGCCCTCCCCTCCTCCCCCCCCCTCTGTCATAGCAGGTAAAAGCCAAAAGCCCGGGAGCAATAAAGGCTCCAGTGTGCTGCACTTAACAAATAGCGGTGTGTGTAATGATGTCGGAGAGTGGCGTTAATGGGGTGGAGTTAACACCTAAGGTGAGACGGGGAGCAGGTATAGCCATCCCCAGGGGGGTGGGGGGGGGGCGTAATTACTGGGTAGGAGCAGCAATAGTGTGAGAGCTCAGTGACTGTGATCTCTCAGGTGGAAATAATGGTGTGTGTGTGTGTGTGTGTGTGTGTGTGTGTGTGTGTGTGTGTGTGTGTGTGTGTGTGTGTGTGTGTGTGTGTGTGTGTGTGTGTGTAATTTAGGGACACAACACCTTGCTTTTATGCTATAGATCCATTGAAAGCAATTACTGCATAAGGCACATGATAACATGTCTGGAAAAGGATGTGTAAACATTTTTAATTTTCTCTTGTGGCATACCATTTTCATCGTGGACGCTGGCATCAGGGGTGCCCTGGCGTTGAGGCTCGTCCTCTGGGGCCTCTGGGTAAATGACTGCCGTGTCTCCTTGCTGGAGCATCTCCTCCATTAGTGCGTCCGTGCTCCCATCATCCTCAGCGTCCGAAACACAATCCTCCTTCACTGTGAAGGGTGAAACAGACACTGATTAAAGTCGTGCTTGCAAAAAGGTATCATCGATTACCGCGTTATTTGAACATGTTTTCCCATCGATGCGCGCTCTACATATGAAACCCTAACCTCTGAACATGAAATGTGATAATCCAATAATGTCAGTGTCAATATAGCTGAAACGGATCTTACAGTCCAAGCCCTTGATCATGACATGTACACAAGCCTGGGATGAGGCATGAAAAAAACAAAAACATCCTGAATGCTCTTCACAATAGGATGAGAAAGCTAATTAGCATCAAAGGCCACAGGCTACTGTACGTGCACCCAGCTCTTTGTAAGAACTGAATGGTAAGCCTCTATTCACAATGTTAGGTAAGGTACTTGTTGCGATCGACACTGATAATGAGATGATGAATCTTGTCCTGTTGTATTGCAGCAGATAGATGTTAGGCAGGAAGGGATACACACACACACACACACACACACACACACACACACACACACACACACACACACACACACACACACACACACACACACACACACACACACACA
>NW_011353186.1:0-1719 GCF_000735185.1 Notothenia coriiceps
ACACACACACACACACACACACACACACACACACACACACACACACACACACACACACACACACACACACACACACACACACACACCAGAAAGTCGACACTTTACATATTAAAGCTGGGCAGGGAGGGAAACATCAAATCGTAATTAGGAACAGGCTCAGAGGAGGAGACGGAGAGATGTTAGGGTTTTAAATGTAATGTAAGCTCAAACCGCGATGTCCTTTGAGCCGGTTTTAGTGTTTGCTGTGGAGTTGTACTGTAAGGCTTTTCCTGCATTCCTCTTGTTGTCTCTCTGCTCTCAGATGTGGGTTATAGTCTTCTTTGTTTGGGGCTGCAGCGGCGTATATAAGCTATGAAGTCAAAGCGTGCCTCGTCCCCGATGTGTTCTGCTTACCCGCTGCCAAAAGACGAGGTTTTGAGGTAGGTAGAAAAGGAGGACACGGACACGTGCAACAGGGAGAAAGGAGGGATACAGAAGCTGTGAGGAAATGGAGGTGGAGGTGGCGAGACGAGCAGATTCAGCCTCACATTCCTCCCCTGATCCGGTTTAAACCCTGTCTGCTTCTGCAGATCTGATATGGAAATAAGAGGCCAGATGGGGGCTTCCACTGGGCCTTATAAGGGATTGCGGTTTGGCCTCGGATGGATCATGGGTGAGAAGCCATGGAGAATGAAACGGAGAGAAAGCGGGGAATGGGCAACGGAGACAAAATAACATGGATTCTTGAGGATCGCCAGAAATGGAGACTCAAACCGAGACGTTGATGGCATCCTAGTGTTTCTGCTCTGATGCTGTTTCAATGACCTTCGGTTGGATTCATCAGAAACTGTTTCCTCCTCGTCGCACAATAGCAAACGTAACAATAGAAACTGGATTGGTACGATTCATCCAGCGACCATTGTCTCACACAGAGTCCCCGAGGAAACAGGATTATTCTCCACTTCCAGGAAAAACCTAACGTCGCCCTTGAGGAAAACTGCAGATGCAAAACTCAGGGAACAAAAGGCTCGACTGATCACAGATGAACGCATGTTGCATCTTCCCAACTCCACACAACAGGCTTTATTCTGCTGTTTGTGGTTATTCCATTTCCTGTAGTTTGTTACAGTATATACGTGTTGAATGTAAATGCAAGATATCCATCGCTAATTTGGACATTTTCTTTGGTTAGTGTGAAATAATTGTCAGGGTTGAGTGAAGCAGGCAGGACCCAAAGAAAAATACCTTTATTCCAAGGCCAAAGCGTCAAAAACAGAACACTACCCCGTGACACAGTCAAAGACAAACAAAGAACCAACAATGGCAGACAGAAAAACCAGAACTTAAACGCACACAAGACTAATCACACAAACAAGACACAGGTGAGGAGGGAGGAGAAAACACAGGGGCACCAGGTGAACACAATCGGGAAATCAGGTAGGAGGGAAAACAGACAGACAGCAACAGGCAAGACAGGGGCCGTTTCTCAATCGCGAGGATACTGGCTTGGTAGTCGCATACTTCCAAGTCACTTCCTTCAGAAACAAAGCAAGTTTACTTCCAAGCCACGGCTTCGGAAAACAAAGAAGAATGGAACAGGCTAACAAGTGTGCCACTCTCTCTAACGGTTTCAACATAAACTGTGCCGAAAATAAATACCTCACGATGTCTAATTATTATTATTAATTATTTTTTTATTTAATTATTATCTAATTATTCACCGAACACATTTTTGGTGAT
>NW_011353187.1:0-1237 GCF_000735185.1 Notothenia coriiceps
TGAAAAATGTGTGTAAACAGCTTTGAGACTTGATGATATTCCCAACCATCGCATTCCCTCTCTACCTCTCAGTTACACTGATTTATCCTCGGCATATTCGAGTCAAGTAATCAATCGAGCAGTTACATAAAAGATACATGACAACAGGAAATCCTTAATCTATTAATAAAAAAGGGATGAGAAGATTCTTTTGGAGAGTCACGTCTTCCCATCGCTGTTTTTGTAATGTAAGTGTGTTCCGTGTCTTTTGTTAATCCGGACATTTGTGTGTTTTTTCTGCTGGATGAAGCTTTGCATACCAAGGCAGAGCGAGCGGTAACTCAGAGACTGGGGACGGTTCAGAAAACAGCCTTTCAGATGGATGAATGCAGCTTTGTGGCGCCCATAGAGGTCCCTGAATGCATCTTCACCTCCCCCAGGGCTGCACAGCACAGCACTCAGTTCTCACACTCACAGATAACACACACACACACACACACACACACACACGGACCAACATCCCAGACACATTAAATGCACCTGCTAAAAGGCGGGTTTTATTTCATATTTTCTCCCAGACACTGTTAATGTTTTTGATTCTAATATGTAGACTCGTGATTCAAAGTGCAGCAACGTACACAATTACAAGTGGACTGACAGCCCACCAAATGTCTTCTAAATGTAATCTAAAACCAAGCATTTGACATATTCAAAATGTATGTAAAGAGCTCTGAGGGGTCAAGGAGACCTCATAAAGGGATTTATAAGTTCAGTCCATTTGTACATTTAGGAGTGAAAACAGCTGGGTTTGTTAAGGCCCAGATACACCGGCCAGTCACCTGAGAAGTCGCCGACACCGACTCTTGCGTCGCCGGAATCTCCTGCGTATTTGCCGACTTCGCGCACTGGAACACACCGCAAATCCGAGCCGAGCACGTATGAACTGCGTATGCGTGAGTGGCAATAACTCTCCTTACCAGCAGGCGGCGGTAGTGTGTATTCATCATTCAAAAGAGGCAACAACCGGAACAACCGGAAGACAGAGAAGAAGAACAGACTCCTTGATATAAACAAACAACAAATAGCGTTTTTCTTTCCATTTTCACTCTCGTCCATTGAAAACATGAACGAACAGGAGCAGGACGAACGGGAGGTACTGGAGCTAGCAGCTCTTGGACTCACGCTTGTGTTAAATCATTTGTTTACCTCCCTCACTTCCGTTAACGCTTCTCATGCACTGATTCGCTAGCTGAACAGC
>NW_011353188.1:0-19651 GCF_000735185.1 Notothenia coriiceps
CAACAGAATTAAGCGGTGATACAAGTTTATTACTACCAAGATCTTTTTTGATAATGACAAAGTACTCACCAAGTCAATAGCCAGGATAAGGGAAGAAAGAGGTCAAGCACAATCAATTAGTTGATCGGTGAAATACATTTTATGTGGTGAAAAGTTATTGTCGGATTAAGTAAATAATTTAAATTTAGGATCCATTTATTTTTCCAGAAGTTTTTTATCTTATCCCCAAAAGATGATATGGAGGCGTGTGGTGCAGTGGGTTGTGCAATGGTGTTGGGATTTCGGGGTCACAGGTTCAAACCCCACTGCAGTCAGCATGTCGTTGTTGTTTCCCTGGGCAAGACACTTCACCCCAAACTGCTCCTGTGGGGATTGCCCACAGTATTCAGTATGTAAGTCGCTTTGGATAAAAGCGTCTAACAAGTGACATGTAATGTAATGTAATGATAGTTTCCCTCCCCAGCTTTAAAAACCTTACAGAAAAAAAGAAATCAAAGTAGCTTTCATGCTGAAGGCCACACTTGCCTAAGGTTCAATAGAAACAATAACTTGATATTGTCATCTTTCCCACCCTGTATGTAAGACAATCTGCCTCCCTGCTCTGCTTTCTGTTACTTCTATTAACGCTACAGACGACTGAAACGATCAAAACATGACCGCACAATTATATTGTTATATTGTTAATATTGTTGTTTTACATAATTTTAATTCATTTGACATATGTTCTGATATATCCTCCACAGTCATTATGCAGATTTTTCACTTGGTTCTTTTTTTTTCTATGTTGAGATTTTTATATTTTATGTTAATTTTGAACCCCTTTTCATTTTCAGATTGTCTGCAAAAGAAACTCCCAAATTGAGATCAATAAGGTTTATCTTATCTTATCTGATCATTTCTCCCTATCATTTGGCCTCAGGCAGTTGGTATCTGTTGAGGCTCTATCCCAATGAGGACATTACACACAGGGTTTAAAATGAAATAAACAAAGAGATGAATTCATATATGTGTATTATTTTGGCCGCAGAGATCCCTTGGATACCATGTGATATTTGCACATTTTGACATAGCTGAAAATCTTAGGAATTCTAAAGTTGTCAACCAAAATGTTGTTGTATTTTTGGCTATTTTTAGAATAACTGGTAGCTTTATAGCTCAAAGAATATTTGTCACAGGTTAAATTATGTATTTCACCTGTGGTGGAAGAAGTACTCGTTGTGTATCGTGTACTTAAGTAGAAGTAGCAATACCAATACCATATATTGTAAATAATACTCTGTTTCAAGTAAAAGTCCTGCATTGAAAACCTTACTTAAGTACAAAAGTATCGGCATCAAAATATACTTAAGTACCAAAAGTAAAAGTACTCTTTACGCGCAATGGCTCATTTCCTAATTGTATATCCATAACTGGATTATGATTATTTATGCATAATTGAATTAGTCCGTAACAGCTGGTAAAGGTATTTTTATCTACTTTATATACTGCTGCTGGATATCTTAACCTATAATTATATGTAATGTATATTTATTAATGAACCTTTTTTTGTATTAGCTAATAATCTAAATCTGTAAAGTAACTTCAGCTGTCAGATAAATGTAGTGGAGTAAAAATTACAATGCTGGCTTCTCAAATGTAGTGGAGTAGAAGTATAACGAATGATTTCACACAACTGTATTAGGCTAGTTGAAAGCAATAAAGTTTAACCTAAACATTTGTATTTAAACTTAATATTATTATTATTATTAATACAGTTATGTGAAATCTGTTGACATAATACATTTAATTAAAGTCAACTTTTCAGGTTTTCAGTGTAAAATGGAAATACTCCAGTAAAGTACAAATACCTCAAATGTGTACTCAGGTACAGTACTTGAGTAAATGTACTCAGTTACCTCCCCCCTGAGCACTGCAGCCTGCAGGAGGCTGGCGGTACACAGCTCTCTTATCGAGGCCCACATCAAGTGTTTCAGTCCTGAGAGCCTGCCGCCTCGTTGTGTGTGAATGAACCATTGATAGGCCAATTAGAGGCCTGCGAGCACTTTGCCAAGTTTCAGCCGGATTACCTGCCAACCTCCCTACTTCACCCCTTTTCTTTTCCTCCCCGGCGTCACCCTCCCCCTCGCCGACCTGAGACGTGTGTCACCTCAGCAGCTGGTTCTGACAACAGGTCACACAAACTGAGCCTGAGACAAAAAGCTTTGACACATTAAAGGGTCAAAAAAAAACAGCGAGACCCAAGGGCCCCATCCAGCTCTGGGCCCCTCTATCCATTCAGCCCCATCTGACCCAGACCCTCGTCTTCAAAGCTGTCCAAGGATGCCAAGATCCTCACAAATCATGTTTTCTATTCATTTCTATATAATTATTTTAGATTTCTTAAATGTGTCTTTTTGTTTAACACTTTTTGTGTATCAGGAAGAGACAAGGCCAAGAAGAACATTTCCCAAAATGACAGCGATCGGTAATATCTCGCAACACACCAGAGGCTACTCATCTCATGCTTTATTTTAGATTATCTTTTCATTAGCAAGACCCCCTTTTAAATAGTCTTTTAGTCTGATGATGTATTTATTTCTATACTGTTTTATTTATTTGATAGGTTTTATAGGTTTGAATTATATGATTTATTTAACAGTTTTATTTGCAGCATGTCCTTTTAAGTTGGTCTATTAATCTTTAAACTTTTATTGAAATTATTATAACGTTTTTATTATTATAATTTTATTTTATAATAGATTTTTATTTTTATTTATTTCATATGTTTTTGGATCTATTAATGTTGTCTTATGTCTTCGTTTATTTTTCCGAGAGGGATCATTTTATATTTGAACGTTTCTTATTTGTATTATCATACCTTTTACCTTCTTGTGTCTCTTAAACTGTTAGACTGTTGTATTATGTTGCTGCATGTTTCCAAAAAGGTCTAATCTAAGGGGAATTTCTGAAAAGTGCTATATAAATAAAGCTTTATTATTTATTATTATTAGTCAAGTGATGGTCTGAAGAAAACAACGCAGCATGAGGACAGTCTTACGTATCGTCCACACGGTTCCGTTGCGTTGAAGCTTGCCGATGGGCGTGTCTGGCGCGCGACCAACAACCAATCACATGAATCTCCCGCCCCGGACACACAAGCACACGGTTTGATTGGCTAGCGCTTGTACTGGCATATGATTTGATTGGCTGGTGCTTCCGTCGATGCTTGAAAAGTTTATCTTTTCTCAACTTTCAGCGCGAGCAACGGAAGCAAAGCGACGTGACGGAACCACAATGCAGTTCGGCAAAGCGTGATGTCACCCCATTCAAAGTGAATGGGAAGCGTCTCCGTTGAAGCACGCGACGGAACCACGTGTATCGTCCACACGGTTCCGTCCGGTTATCTCACAACTTGGAAATGCTGTCAGCTGAGGGTGATCCCAATACGTATTTTATGTAGCCAAAAGACTGTTTCTACATTTGTACACATGTTTTTGTTTTGAGTGTAGTGCAGGTAAAGAGTTTCGGAATCAAGAGATGTACATGATATCTGATATATCATCGGGGTTTATATACTGTGCCCCCCTAACATTCTGAACAATGCTTCTTCTCTTATTAAACCATCAGAAAAGGGTGCATTTGGCTGGATTATTCTTTTAATCAATGGATATATTATTTCCATAATGTTTCATCTCAGACCTTTCAATCCCATCTGTAAACAATGATTAAAGATAAATATTAGCAGCTCATCAATATGATTGTAGATGTATGCATATCTTGATTTGTGGAAAGAATATTAGGAGAGGACACATTTCAAACTCAATGTACAGAGATGAAATGTTAAGTGTGAATTAATATACCTACATGATTTCCAACAAATAACATCTATAATATTGGTAATACAGGCTCATATCATATTTCCTTTTTTGTATTTGTATAATATCTTTCTGTATGTTTGTGCCATTTGTGAAAGTAGAAGCCCTCACATTTTATGCGTATTTGTCTGTTGTACTAAAGAGAGCTCTGGTCACCACTGACAAACAAAGGATTACTGCCTTGAATCTCATTAATCTCAGTGAAACAACAATTATCAAAAATCATTTTCACAATACTGTATGGGCAAAATATTATTCCAGAATGTTTGGCCACACAGTATGGACTGTGTAGTGAGCAGTGGTGTAAAGTAACTGGGTACATTTTGCTCAAGAACTGTCCTCGCATACTATTTAAGGTACTTGTAATTTACTTGAGTATTCCATTGTTTGCTACTTTTTACTAGAATCCAGAGGTAAATATTTTACTTTCGCTGCACTACATTTATTTAATACCTTTAGTTACTTTGCAGATATGGATTAATGATACAAAAAACAATCAAATAAGACTTTAGTTACACCTGCAGATTGTGAAAAGGCCCAATATGCATAACGAGTACTTTTACTTTTGGTACTTTATTTATATGTTGATGATAATACTTTTCTACTTTTACTTGAGTAACATTTTGAATGCAGGACTTTTACTGTAACAGAGTTTTACTACACTCTGGTACTTCTACTTTTACTCAAGTACAATATATGAGTGTTCCTCCCACCTCCGGTGGTGACCACACAATGCACAGATAGAAGACATCCTGTCTGATAACAATGGGGTCCTCTTATCCCCTTCCCTCCTCTTAATCCGCAGCTCTTTGCAGCCACAGCCCTTATCCCTGTATAATCCATGGAATAAAGTTGTTTAGCTCGCCGCCTTCACCCACCTCTCTTTTTAATCAAGCTAATGGAGGCAACATATATTGTATCGATCTCTGCCGCTGCGGTTTTAACAATGAATCGACAGCCATTCCAAGCACAGCAGCCATTTCTTATTTTTCCCCCTTCTTTCCCCTCCATCTGCCTGCCCGTCTTGTGATGTTTGAATAAGCACGAAGACGGAAAAGCAAACATCTATCACGGTTGTATTTTGCTGCTCAACTTCACAAATCTCACACCCTGCTTGACTGATGTGTGACCTCTGAGTGGCTGAGCTCTTGACCTGTGAAGAGAAGGCTTATATCTCCCCCCCCGCTAATCTGGAGAGTCAGCTGCTAGGCCAATTCAAAACTCTGTAACAAATCAGATGGCACCCAGCCAAGTGTCATAAGAAACAGACAGGTAATGACAATTCACTTACCCCCTATGTAAGAATCAATTCTCCCGCAATGCACCTGTCACAGAGCCCTCGGCAAACTGAAGCCATTTCTTTCTACTGTCTGACACAGTAATTGCATGTTACATTTGTTCTTGTTCCAGCTTTTTGGGGAAATTGTGATGAATCATGCCACCAAACTCTTTTGGAAAAATATGCAAACAAGGTAAAAAATAAATGAATCCATCCACATTTGAATGAAGCCATGGATGGGAAAGGCTGTGCACTGCATTCTATTAAATGGATTAAAATCAAACCAAATGAAGCCCTCTGCTCCGCGTGTCATTCAGAAGCAGCTCAGATAGCTGGACATGTTTTCACAGCGGAGAGCACCAGAGCTCTGTCTGGCTCCATCTGAGGGGAGGACATCTTATTTTATTTTCCATGCCTCACCAGTGCTTTATATGACAATACGAATATTTGATTTGACAATTTTACTAAAGTAAAAACAATGTGTGTTGCCTTTCTTTGTGTGTGTGAGACTGTCATATCCGGTGTTGGGGGTAATGCGCTACAAAGTAATGTGTAATCAGATTACAACGTGTTACTGTTGGTTTAGCTGTAATTACATTACAGTTAATAAGCAGGAAATCATCTCGTTACTACTTCGACTTTTTTAACAGGAGGAGAGAAATAAATTAAATGACCCTTTTCTCTTGCGCTACACTCAGAGTTCATGGATGAGGAGCTGGAGCAGAAATGTCCGAGTCTCATACAGTGGAGGAAATAGGTATTTGATCCCTTGCAGATTTTGTAAGTTTGCCCACTTAGAAATAAATTAGCAGTGTATAATTTTAATGGTAGGTTCATTTTAACAGTGAGAGACAGAATATCAACAAAACAAATCCAGAAATGGACATCATATCAAATATAAAAATGTATTTGCATTTAAGTGTGGGAAATAAGTATTTGATCCCCTTGCAGAACATGTGTTAGTACTTGGTGGAGAAACCCTTGTTGGACACACAGAGGTCAGACGCTTCTCGTAGTTGGTCACCTGGTTTGTGAACCAACAAGGGTTTCTCCACCAAGTACTAACACATGTTCTGCAAGGGGATCANCCTGTGGAACGTGAGGGTGTTCTGCCCAACATGTGGGAAGCAGCTGACGGGCTCCCAAGTAGCACCGTTGGCCAGGTAAAGCTAAAGAGGAAGGCCTCACCCACAAGAGCAACACCGGCAACTGTAGAGCTGCGTCCCCAGCTGCAGCTATTCCCTGCTCCACCTTCTGGCCCTGAGATGGTGCGGCAGCTATTCACTGCTCCACCCCAGCTTCCCTCTGGCCCTCAGATGGTCCTGCAGCGGCAGCTATTCCCTGCTCCACCCTCTTGCCCTCAGATGTTGCTGCAGCGGCAGCTCTTCCCTGCTCCACCCTCTGGCCCTCAGATGGTGCGGCAGCGACAGCTCTTCCCTGCTCCAACTTTGGGCCATTGCTCCTGGATTTTTAATCCAGTGACCTCACAGGTGCCGGTCCAGGTCGCTGCTCCACAGGCTCCGAATGCCAGCCTCTCCTCTGTTCTTCCTGCTCCTGCTCCAACCACCCGAAAGCTGACCCGCAAGGTTGTGCACAACACGTGCAAAAAGTGTGGGAAGTTTCGCACAGCGGAAACTGGACACAGCCAGTACAAGGGAGTGTTTTTACTGCCACTTGGTTGAGGCTTTGCCAAAGGAGGCAGTGGCTGAAGGACATGAGGAACAAAAAAGTGACAAGTGTTTCGCCTATCCCCTGTGTAGGCATTGACACTTAATTATGTATATAGTTTGGTTTACAGTTTTATAGTTATGTGTGTATATATCTTATGTATAAATTGTATATAGCTACTGCTACTGCTACTGACCATGATACAGATGTTAGTGCAAAATATACAGCTCCTCTACCACAACCATCAGCAACAAGTGGACATGGAGAACATGTTGCTAAATCCACCACGGAGAATAAATAGAAGGGCAACCAGAGCAGCCATGCTCGGGGTTCTTCTTAGCTGCTTTTGGTGTATTTTGAGGCGGAAGTACAGCGCCACTTACAGGCCCGGCATATGTACTACAACGTCTCCAGCGGGTCGAGCGGTTTCGTGTGAAGGGACACGTTTATTGAGCCGTATCCGTGTGAATGGAAGACTTTTTTGATATCGAATTTGGTTCGTTTGCGTTTCGTTTGCCTTTGCGTTGGGGTCTAAGAGTCTCTGTTCTTCTTTGCTTTGCAGGATGAATATCTCATCAAGGGTTTCAGTAAGTCCGGTATGATCTGTGAGATATTGTAGCTTTTTCTTTCAGTCGTAACAACTACATGGCTGCATTATTTTTTCCTATAGATTTCTAATGGCCAGTGCCCATGTCACATGATCGTCAACTTTCCAGTCGTTACAATATGTCTGTTACTGAAATTGGTTTGCAAACATTAGCACCCATTTCAGAACCATCGTTACAAATCAAACCACCTTCCTTTAACATTGTCACGTGATCGATTTTTTTTTCGTTTCGATTGATTTCACAGTGATATCTGCAGTACTCATCAACAAAAAAACACCAGTGTGTCCTTGTTAAATACACAACATTGATTGGTTTAAATTGTGTAGAATGATTTTCTGTAGATCCTACACATCCACTGGACGTAGATTCTGATGTGAAATATATAAAAATGCATTATAATGGCCAAACTATCCTACAATTTGGATTTTCCACAAAAAATAAGTTGGGTGTCCGCCATGTTTTGTTTAAATTCACACCGGGAAAGTTCACGATCACAAGACATGGACAGTGGCCATTATAAATCTATAGGAAAAAGGTATTGTAGCCATGTCACAGTTCGAGAGGGATTTTTGGTCTCCTATTTATACTATTTTTAGGCATATATTATAGGTCTCAGATATATAAAAATATATAAAACACATGTCTATGAAGTGTTTTGCTCAAAATACCAAACAGATCACCAATTATAGCATTGCCTCGTACCCCTCTATTTCAGCCATGTTACTAAACTGCTGATTCTGGTTCCTTAGCTTTAAAAAAAAAAAAATGAAAGAAAAGAGGGGGGGGAGCTCATGCAGGAGAATTCTACCCAGGTTCTCAGCTAAATGCTGCCGTGATTAAACGCCATATCATGTTCAAAACTACAACAAGCATTATTCCTGAAACATTATGGAGCTCAAATGCTTTTTCTCTCGCGGGTTTACCTTTTTATTTCCTACTTCTTTACACATACTCTCTCCAGTACAGCGTTAGCTCTGAGTGTTAGCGATGCTTGCTAATGTAAACACGGACCATTCTTTCTGATAGCAATGTTTCCGTGGGTGTAAAGCCAGCCCACATTTTAGTAATGTTATCATGACGCATGCGCAAATCCGGATAAGTTCCGTTGTTCCCCCGTTTTTAGAGATTTGGGTACTGAGGAAAAGAGAGGGTTTTGTTTTCTGACACTTGTGAGTTGCATGACACACTGGGGACAGATATTTATGTATTAAAGACATCAAAAAGTGCATTTTGCATGATAGGAGACATTTAACATACTACGTTTTGCCCTGTGGACCAACGAAGCTATTACACTTTTTGAGACTGTGCTGAGCTAACATAGTAATCCACAATTCAGTGCACTTTGAAACACATGCATTTCTTTTGGTAGGTAGTTTTAGGGGTGGTTGAAGTAAAGAAAATACTACATAAATATTTAATTTGATGGTTTTGGTTAGATAAACAGGTTACACAGAATTTTGAATTAGTTGAGCTTTTGGCAGGGAAATAAAACGTCAATGATTGTACCAATGTTAAAGGAAGGTGCTCTGAATTGTAACAGTGGTTCTGAAATTGGTGATAATGTTTGCAAACCAATTTCAGTAACAGACATGTTGTAACAACTGGATAGTTGACGATCATGTGACTGGGCACTGGCCATTAGAAATCTGTAAAAAAAAAAAATGTAGCCATGTCAACAAACAATTGTTTCTAATCAGTCTTGTTGCTGTCTTTATTTTTGATCGAATTGTGATGCCTCTCTCTCTTTATCCACTACAGTGTTCTTTGTGTCCCTTCATTCAATGGGGTGAAGAGTAAATACCCTACTGTAAGCTCTATGATAAGGTTGTTGAACATTATTTAATCGTAATAATATTGATATGATAAAATCAACTAAAACGTGGGAAATAATTTTTAAATATGTTGCATGGGAAATGCTAGTAAATAGTGTTTTACTCTAAAATGTCAGAATGTGGCTCAACCCCCTCTGAAGCAGAGGGAAAGACAGTAAGCCATGAGGTGAGGTAACATGCTGTGGATGTATTTGCCCCATGTCACTTGGAGCCAAAAGACCGTGTGTGCACTATGTGACCAAATCTCACCAGCCATTACTGCAATTTGGAGAAAATTGACGGCAGCACAGAAGCAGGCCTATGAAAAGCAGAAAAGTGCAAGGCTGAGTAATTTCCCTCAAAAACGGGACAGCATGAGCGGGTAAGTGCACGGTGCTTTACAAGTCCCAGCAGATTCCGGTGTATACAGTAAGACATGAGGGGTAATTATTAATTATCCCAGACAGTAATGCTGGAATACATAATTATGTGACAAACATGACATCTTCAATCTTGCCGCTAAGTGATGAATGTCATGAGGAGACTGCAATTAGGTCATCTCATTCATACAGGAGTATGGTAATTGCGAACTTAAAAGCACTTCAGCTCATTTTGGCTTATTCCTCAGAGTTTAGTCTCAAAGGTAGGCTTGTAATCACTGAAGCACACCGGAAAATTAGACCCAACACATATTTCAGGTGGAAAATTTCAAGCATTTTGTCATCTGGAACAGATCCAGCATAGACACAGAGCTGAATGTAACGGGGCCTGTTGCTACAACATTTGGGGACATATAGGGATGTACATTGATGTCATTTTCTCATCGAAAAACTGCCAAAATGGTTGTTATCAGATGATAATCTTCTTTAATTAAAGGCTGTTGAATTTGACAGTGTTCCTTACAGCTTACCAGAGAACCAGTGCTACATGGACATTGACCTTTGCCTTATAACAATGAAAATAATTATATTATGATGCAGTCATTACATATTTGTGTAGGCCAACCTAGAAGATAGCATTGCAAGGGCTCCCAGACAATGGGACTCTTCCATTGCGTTTTTGAGTATCACAGAGAAATAGATCTGTGGCAAACACACGTTTATGATACTTTACAAGCTTTGTTCAGCAGGATCATCTCCACAAATGTACACCACTTAATAATAGTTTAAGCATGAATGTAGAAGTGAAAAGCTAACATAATGCTATTAAAAATCTGTATCATGGTCACATGACTTCATGTTACCATCGCTACAGGCAGACTCGTGTTCGACGTGACGTTTTAGGCACTTGTTAGCAACCGCCGTTTTAAGATGTGATCATTGTTTTCGACGTTTACAACTAGTATTTACTGACTTATTTTATAGTGTAGAACACATTGAAAAATCTCGTAAGCTTTTGTTAACAACAGACATTGTTTTGATCGTCTTACTAAAAGCATATTCCAAAAACCATAGACATCTAGAAGACGGAGCCTGGACGTGCTATAATCCGTTAAGGTGATGAAGCTATGGTGATGAAGCTATGGTGATGTGTTGATGAAGGCTTGGCGTTGTACTCAAATTGACAGATTTCAAGCCAATTTGTCTAGTGTCACCACCAGGTATAGAGCCTGACCTCCTGATGGAGACGGGGCTTTTTAAATAAAATCCAAACGACAGGGAACCAATGTAACTATGACGTATTTTAGAGAGCGACAGAGAAGGGGTAGTTACACATTTTATGCAGGAGGCTGCTGCCTTATCTTTTCTGGACATTCCTATGAAGAGCGTGTTTTGGTGAATCAATGCGAGCACGTTCTGACACAGGGTCGTTTCCCACACTACAGCTCATGAAATCCAGCTTCCAAAAATCTTATTTCACACCATGCTCACTTTCCTAGTCCAAATGTAAAAGTGTAGCCCACAGGAGCTGCAGTTTCAGAGCTCTTACTTTAATGGATTGGGAGTGCACTGCTACAATAAGACTGAAACAGAGGGCTTTATTTGTATTTACCTTTTCTTAATGCACTCTTTCTCCCTTAAGTGAAACATTGAGGATCACAGAGTATATTTCTTTGTTCTGCTCCTCAACTGCACAGCTCACTGATTAACGATGTTTGAGTGAGGGCTGCCACTTTCCATTTCTGCAGCTTTCTGCTTTTTTAAGATCTCCCAGCTCACACATAAGTCTTCTACTCCTAAAGTTGCTTACATTTTAGGTTATATTTCTTTCAGGTTGACACAACATTGTGTGAAAAGAATTCCCAAGGGGTTATCAGCAGTGTTGCTCTGTGGCAGTATTGGAAAATTGGTGATCAAAACCTGAGACTTGGCACTTCACAGCCATTTATTAGTGCAATTACATCTCACAACCCATGGTTAAACTGATCATATGTTCTGTAAGTGCCCCACTCTTGACTTCCTTTAAATGTCTTTCTTTTTGGCAATTAGTTTCAAATCAAAAGATTCAATGAAAAGAAGCATTCATCTAGCCCACAGTCCAGGACAAACAATCAATAGCTTTCACAAATAGTTGTGAATGCCAACATCAAGAAAAGGCAATTCAGATTCCATACTCTTCTGTCTGAGGGAACGTGTGACAGCCGAAAAAGCCTGCCACATTATATATATCTTGAAATGCTTTATGTTATGCTCCCTTGGTTTTGCCCAAAGAGCATTTCATGGCACTGAGGTGTCAGCATTAAGGGAAAGGCTTGAATTGATTGTGCATTGAGGTGAAAGTGACAGAAGTTAAATGCATCCGCTGGAAGGTGTCTGCAACGGCTGCATCCCACCACCATTTTGTCATTCTTCACGGTCCAATCCAGAGGCCGGCGGCGGCTATTAAGTGTCTTCAGCATCCTGATTTAACCAGGCGTAGGACTTTTTTTTCGGGATTAAGGGGCACATAGGATGCCCTGGCTGAAGGGTCCCGGGCTGATTGCTGGTTACTGGGGTTTGATTGGTTCTGCTTCTCTCCCCACAATGGAACTAAATTCATGGGACGGCACATAACAGAGAGAGATTGACCATATTGTCCGCAGGACAGTAACCAAAGCAAAGGATGAATGCGGGCCTGGGATTTGTAGTTAGCAGAGAACTTGTCGTGATTGTAGTGACTTCTGGATCACTCTCCTGTCCCCGGGAACAAAGTGGTTTTTGCTTTATGTTCTTAGCTCTGATGATCTTTGTCCCTCTCTGTGTCGCACTCCTTTTCTTCCTTTCTTACTCCCAGAATCATTTTCTCATTTTTTACTGGTATAATTACATTTTGCCAAAAAGAAATTATAATCATAAATCAACCAGAATAATGGTTGGACCCTTGTAAATAGTCACCAATTACCATTACAGTTTTAGAAAATGTATAAACGGTTCCGGCCCGGGCATTGTTGTACTGTTTTTAAAGTATTTTTATTTTAATCAGAGCAAAGCCTTCAATTTCTCTTAAATGTACTTCAAAGCAACATGTAACGAATCCTCAAGAAACAAAAATGGCAACAAGCCCAATCAAATGGGAGCAGTTGTACAGGTTGTACAACTCTGACTCAACCCCCGCCTTCCCAATGCGATATTACGAATCATAACCCTCCCTCTTCTACCTCTGATTGGCTATTAGTCGTCTCTTAACTGCGCGTCCTGTCTTTGCTTTAGAGAGGCATGCAGTGATTGATATCTGGAATTTAGCATGGCAAGGGCTCCGTCAACAAAAGGAATGGGGTTTTTCACTGGATTTTGGATTATTGCAGTGTTTACGAATGTTTACACACGTTCATGATACTAACATGTTTTGTTCGGCAGCATAATCTCTCACCACTTTTATAATACTTAAAAGCTTAAATTTATTTGCTAGTAAGCTAAAGATATGCTGTAAAAGAACTACATGAGGGTCCCATGACTCCAGAGAGACATAGGCTAAAGGCAGCTAATGGTCGTCGTCATGGCATTTAGTAGACTCAGTAAGCCACTAAGCAAAAGCTATTTTTTAAGACATGTAAAAAGTCTAAGTGTTTGTTATTTTGAGAGTCTGACCAAAAACGTATTCGATAACCATTGACCTCTAGAAGAGAGAGCCTGGAAGTGCTAATATGCTCAAGCATGTCAGACTTCAGGACTCAGTGCTGCACCACTTTAGGTGATTTTATGCAAGCTTAAATGATGTAGTGAAAACTTGACCAGCAAAAGTGTCATTGATTCACTTGTTAGCAAACACAGTTTTCAAGACACAAAGACGCTTTCATTCATTCATTAGAGGGGAATTTACTCACGGCAACAAGAGCAAAACCAAACATCTGGACAGAACAGAACTTATTACAAGGATCCAACCAAAAACGTATACAAAAACAGTGACATTGAGCAGATGGAGCCTGTGAGGGGGAAAATACTAACTCATTTCCAGCTTTTGGCCTCATTCCTACACTTCTCTTTGGTAGTAATTACCCTTCTGATAATAAAATGCCACTAACAGTATGATTTAAAGGCCAAAGGGAACATCTACAATGTAAAACAAGAAGTATAGTTTGTCAAGTACTCTAAGAAGTAAGCTTCTCTTCACTGCAGCACAGTAACAACAACACACTAAATACAGGTCTTTTTAGGCATTTATACGATAATCAATGTTGTGTTTATTTTTATTTGTATATCTTCCATTTGTTCATTTGCGTACATAAGGTGTACTTAATGTAAAATGTATTCCATATTCCATCCCACAAGGAGGATACAAATATTCCAAGCAGGGATTAAATAAGTGCTCTTGAGATGACATTGAATAAACATGTCCTCACTGCCCCACCTTTCCAATTTCCTCTACCTTCTGGAGAAAAATTAACTTAATTAATTTGTTGGGAAAACAAAGCAGTAAAATCCACGGCTCACGATGCCAAGCTCAATTGATCTCCTCCCCACACTGCTTGTGAGGACTATATTAAAGCATGTTGTCAGAGCACAGGAATACACTACAATTACATTCTGGCTGCATGCCGGACCTAAGGAGTTTCATTAACGCATGGCTGCCACGTCTCAATCAGACATCAGGTGCAATCTTTTTTAATCAAACAGCATATTTTGAAGGGACAGGAGAAGGATTTGTGAAATGCTGGGTAAAGGATTGTGAGTTCTTCTTTCCCTCTAACAACGCCTTTCCCCCGCGCTCTTTTTAATCAGTACCGGTGTCACTCTTCCTGCAGGCTGATCACTGCAGTATTTGAGAGTGTGTGTCTCTGGAATTAAATAGAGACATGATTTGCATGTGACATTGAGGGTTTTAGTGCTTCAAATTGTATCTCCCTAGAATTAGCATGCAGACAAGCCTGTATGTATGTATGCGGCTCTGAGAGGTTCAAACCACTGCTTTGTGTTGGGGCAGGAGGTTATGTAGAGACTAGAGCCAGCCCTCTCCTCATCTCGACACTTACCTGCCTCTTTTGTACTCCAGAATTGATGCACTCAATAGTACAGTAGCTTTTCTTTTAATCTTGCTGAATTGATGCCACTGCTTTTTGTCCAACTTAGCTCCGGGTTCAGAATAGATGCTTTCAGCGGTGGGTGCTCTTTTGATATCATCAATGAATCTTACACCACTCCACCCCCCCACCAACCTCAACCACCCCACCCACCTACTTTTGAAGCATGTACACCCTACAAGATGTGTAACATTACAGTTTGTATTCCTTGCACTGTGACGATCGTGTAAGATTTATTTTTCTTCCATCAGAGTTTTGTGAATTTGGAAAATGTTATATCATTTCTCAATCAATTCGCACCCCAAAGCTGCATTCAGACACCTATTATATTCCAACTCAATATGATGCTCTCACTCTAAATCAATTTTGTGCCTCAGAGGGTTCACTTCACTTCTCAAAAAGGGAAGGGCAAAACTCTCCTGGACAGCTAAGGTAATTCTGAGAGCTTCTCCAGAGCCTTTTCACCTCTGCGCTGTCTCTAACAACCACAATGATTCTCTCAGATGTAAGGCCAAAGAAAGGGATTTTCAAAGAGTAGGATCTGACAAAGTGCCTTTGAAAATGACTCTGTGCTTGAAGGACTGTGTTTAAAAGTGTTGTGCTCCGTGTTGCTGCAGCCAGTTGACTTCAGTCATGGCAACGCTGTCTGTCATGTGCTGTGCATTCTAACTCATGCACAACAATCAGTATCTCAGTAACAATCTGTTGCTTATGGAGATGAGCCCTATAGGGACTTCCCTATTAATTTAATATTTGTTCATGATGAAAAAATCAAGAAGGTACTTTTATATTAAATCCCTAAATGGCATGAGCCCACCATATCTTTCTGAGCTGCTACACCCTTACACGCCCAACCGCCCTCTCAGGTCAGCAGATCAACTGCTCCTGAACGTGCCCAGAACCAAGTCAAAGCTCAGAGGGGGCCGTTGCTTCTCTGTAGCGGCTCCCACACTGTGGAACGATCTGCCCCTGCACATCAGACAGGCCTCCACGCTGCCTGCTTTAAATCGCTTCTTAAAACCCACCTCTTCTCCTTAGCGTATTTACATCTTTTAGAGAGTTGCTTTTATTGCTTTTAAATTATCTATTGTTTTTACTTGTACTTGTTTTATGGTGTGTGAGCTGAGCTGTGTTACTTTGTATATGTTTTGTTTTGTTTATTTGACTGTACAGCACTTTGGTCTGGAGGTTTAAAGTGCTCTATAAATAAAGCTGTATTGTATTGTATTGTATTGCTACATGGTAAACCATCTGCTATTATACAGTATATATATCCTGGAAAGACACTTGAATATTTCCGGAAAAAGAAGACAACTAAGACTTATTTCGAAACTCTGTCACAGGGCTTCTTAACATTTAACAACCTATTAATGTGGAAGAAACTCAGCTAACTGAAAATACGAACAATTTTTGCTGAAACAAAACACATCTCTCATAAGAAGTGTCTAAATGAGCCCTGAGCGAAAAAATGCACTTAGCAGAGAACTCACGGTAGAAATACTTAATTACTTATCGGATCTGCAAAAACAAAATATATATAGAAAGCTGAGATTCCACAGATTCTAGCGGTATAAGTATCATCACTGTGCGGCCAAAACTCGCGACGGCTCAGGCAAACCCAGACAACACACAGCGTAGTTTTACTGAGCCAAAACGGCAAATATGTCTTTGCTGAATTCTGATCAAAAGTTGTGTTCAATGGCATTAAAACGAGAAAAACGCTGCTGAAGGTTAATACAATGTGTGTGTCACTTCGAAATGATTACTGAAAATCCATCCTTCCATTTTTGTCAAAAACTGAGATTTCATATTAGCTGCTATTAGCTGCTATTAGAGCTACATCCTAGCTTCCGGTTTTGAAAATTACCCCAGAAGTGTTTTTTTTGCAAAACCTCTCTAAAAAGATCAAATGTCACTTGTTTTGCATCAATCTTGATACAGGGTACATATTATATGTTATAGTTTGGATTCCTAAAGCTTTTAGTCTACTAACCCATCATCCAAGGGTAGTTTTCACTAAATGTTTCTTTTTTGGACGGACACTATCATTTACAGTTTTTTATATGTTCAATCTGAATGTACTTTAAAATAAAAAATTCTATATTGATTCTGACTTTTCTACATCCAACTCACAGGTTTATCATTACTTTGAGAACAAATATTATTAATTTAACCCTTTTAGAAGGGAAGATATAGTCATTTGTTCTGGAAATGTCATTTTCGAGCCTGAAACGTGAAAAACAGGCTCCGGTTTATTAAGTGGTTCTACAGTAGTGCAATATGAGATCTCTTTAGAGATCTTGTTGGGTCTCCTGAAGATAAAGACCTGGGTGAAATTATAAACACATAATTGCAAAAATAAATTTGAGTAAAACACATGAACAACTCATGTTAGAGATGTAATATAATGATTAGGTTCAACTAAAGGTTTATACATTTTCGTTAGAAATTATTGAAAAAATTATAATTTATTATCCTCAATCAATTAAATGTAGTTTTATTTTCAAATGAAAATACAACTACATTTAATTGATTGAGGATGATAAATTATTATTTGCTGAATTAAGATTAAATTCAAATTCAAGATTGAAAGGTTTTAATGTCATATGCACATAAGCTACAGTGCAGACATGGCAATGATAATCGTATGTCCCGAGCTCCTCCAACAATGCAACATAGTTATATAAAACATATACAATAAAACAAATTCAAAATAAAATACAAAAAAAGTTCAAGAAGTCTATAAATATGTAAATAGAATATGATATATGTTGAAGAGGAGCTAGGGACACAGCAGCCATCCACGGCACCATTAATACATAATGATTACATATAAATGTTCATAAGTAAACTGAACAAACTGAAATGTTGATTTCAATAAATGTTCTATGTAAACAAATTACACATAATTGTATTAGGTTATTTAAAAGTAATAATATTAAGATTAAATAAAATAAGAATGAAATACTATTGCTTTGAACTAACCTAATACATTTATGTGGAACCTGTTGACAAAATACATTTTATTAAATATATTTTTTCCAGTTTATAAGACCGGTGCAAATCACAACTTATCTGCCTGCAAATGCACTCAGATTGCCGTTACTAGCCAAAAGGTAATATAGTGAAGAACATGTGCAGAAAAAGCATTTATCTAACCATGTCTGCTGAGCTATAGAATCAATAAATGTGTTTTAAGCCCCACACCTTATTCTGGGACTCTAACATTAACCTTCCATTAACCATTACGCAAGCACTTAATTGCACCCCAGTCAATAATGTTGATTCAGAAAGGCTTTAGCCTCAGTTGAGAGATATGTGTATTCATATTATGGTAAAGTGGAGATCTTTGGAAGGGGCTATTAGAAGTTGGAGAAGCTAATACAGAGTGAAATATCTCATGCTGGGATGAGTTATGACGCTAAATGTGCTTCTGTGCACTCCTCTGAGTGAGAGGTCAATGCCTTTTAGGACAGTGATACCAAAGTGATGGGAGACCCTCTGTCACGCCTTTACCCCCCGCTCTCATTCGGCCCAGTGGAATACAACAAATGGTGTGCATAAGTGAACATTACTTCCTGATGATTTCTGGCGTGCCTGGCAGGGATTCTCCCAGGTCAACACTTATGTCACTTAAAGGGGAAAAATGGGACTAATTTTGCTCTTTGATCTCTCTTAAATGATAATAGAGGCCAAGAATCATTATCACTCTTTAAGGGAAGTAACTCAGAGAGGACTTAGATATATCATTTCCAACATTACCTTAAGTCCAAGGAAGTACAGTGCAATATGCCTGTGAAGGAAAGCGGTCTTGGCAGTATGGGCGGGAAATAAAGTGAGGGAAACATTTATCGCAGAATGTTACACCATTAGAATAAAGCAAGAAATAAACAATTAATACATTGTGGAATACAGCATTGCTGTCCCACATTTCCTGTTTAGTTAGTGGTTTGTTAATTTTTAAATGGTCCATCTCTCCATGTTGTTTGACTCTCATACTGTCAGTTGACATTGAACGTACTTAAACGGAGGAAATAATGCATTGATGGGGACTATTTTCAGCAGCGGATTAATCCACATTTGATGCTCTAGTGATATTCCAGCAACGACAGGAAACACCATAATATTTCCAGCAAAATAAACTACTGTGTGTTTGTGGGTGATGTAGTAACATGTCACATAGTGTGGCATCAACAAGAATAAAAACTGGGCAAAGTGGGCATATGAGGAATATGTTACTTAAAGCTTTAGATGTTTCCTTCTTTGTTCTAAAAAAGATAAACAGATTAATGCATCAATAATTATAATCAAAACACATCATATATATTATTCGGAAATGGACCAATTTGCACATTGACTACTTTTACTTTTGGTACTTTAACTTTATTTTGATGCCAATACTTATTTTACTTGAGTATAATTTTGAATGCAGCAATTGTACTTGTATTCCTACACACTGAGGTACTGTAGTACAAGATCGGAGTACTTCTCCCACCTCTGGTTAAACCTAATTTATGCCTGATTACAGACCTCTCTTTCTGCTCTTTGTTTGAACATTATGTTTTCTGTAGCTCAGTTTCCATCAGAACTCTGGTCCAGGTAGCTTCAAGTGTTCCTGTCTGATGGCCATCAGAAAGCAGCTTGGTGAGAAGGAGACAACTGTTGGGGCGATTATTCGGAAATAGAAGAAATGGGCATCAATCAACAATCAATCGCCGTCTGGGGAATTGATGATCATGAGAAAGGTGAGGGATCAGCTAAGAACTACACAGGAGGAACTTGTTAGATCTCAAGGCAGCTGGGAGCACAGTCACCAAGAAAACTATTGGTAACACACTACACCATGATGGATCTTGAGGCTTGGGAGAAGAGGATGTGGTCAGATGAGACATCGAGATCTTTGGCATCAACTCGACACGCCGTGTTAGAGGAAGAGAGATGCTGACTATAACCCCAGAACACCATCCCCACCGTCAGCATGGAGGTGGAAACAT
>NW_011353189.1:0-2902 GCF_000735185.1 Notothenia coriiceps
ACGCTAGGTACACTTAATAAGCTAATATAGCTAAGCTAACATTAGCAAGCTGGGATCCGTTTCAGAGTCCAATTAGGACTACATAACGGGAGTAATAGTTGACACCAGGTATAACACCCTAATGTTAAAGCTAACTAGACAGACATTGATAACATTAAACTGCCTCTGCTCGACCACAGCAGCCACCCACCGCTGGAGTCTCCCAGCGAGGAGGGCACCTCTCCGCTATCCAGGATGCTGAAGCCTTCGTCGTTTTCAATCCCCGCGATTTCGCTCTCCTGTTGGGCCAAGAAAGCGGCAGCGGGGTCCTCATCCGAGCCCACTCCGTTTCCAGCGGCAGGCGCGTTCAGCATGTCAAAATCATCCATGTTGTGAGTAGGGAGGATTAATAACGGAATGAGCAGGTGTAGCGGTGGACTAGAACCGATTAGCTCAACGGGAAATAGGACGACAATAAAAAAAAAAGGAGAAGCGGAAACGGAACATAACCAATCACAAAGCAGAATGAGTGACTGACTAAACAGAACACCAATCATATTACAGCTGCTTCAAAAGGGAACCAATCACATCGTTATACGCTCCTGCATAGGGGTCCCATGACCTGCTACGTGCTGTCAGTGCTGTGAGAAAAATCCGCTGTCAGAGATTAAGCGAGAAACCCCCATATCTAACGTCATATTGTGTCTTGCTAAAATATAAATATATATATTTAAAAGGCTCTGATCTGAAAGAACGGTGGAGCCCCCTGATCTTCTTGATTTATTGCAGACCCAAGCGTGCTTTTGAATTATTTGTTCCTAAAATATTAGACCATAGAACCTTTTGCAACATTTGATGGTCTTCTTCTGTCAAATATCATTGAGGGTTTTCTCTTTGCCACTGCTATAACACTGGTGATCTGGTAACATGTGTCGTGTTCAGCCTGAGCAGCACAATGTCATGATGTTAATAATTAACAACTCTGACAGTCTCAAAGGGCTCAGGTGACAAGCAGGCACTCACCTGACCCAGGGCATGTGGAAGAGAATGTATTGCTTTTATAAACAGGAACATTTCAGCGTGACTCCAACACTGGGATTTATTGTTAACATGTCTAATCTATAATTTACCACAATTAAAAACTAGAAAGTCTAGCCTATCTCCAATTAGAAAACCTGTGTTGTTGTCTGTTACACTAAGGAACATAAAGATGCATCTGGTTGTTCCTTAATTCAAAGGGGCCATGAAACCTGGAACTTGACCATAATAGCAGTCGGGACAATTTAAATTCAACTGTTGGCACTCAGCAGGATTAGAATGGGTGGAGGACACCATGAGTTGACTGTATGGCCACTGGCAACTGTTCCTATGAAAAAGACAAATTTACAGTATTTGTGTGACAGGCTATTTCAGTCAGTTTATAAACTTAACACAAAAAGTAAGGAGATTTGTGTTTGGTAGATGATTTCCTTGTTGTTAAAATACTTCTTCGCAAATATACCGTTGGGAAGCCTGTTTCCTTACCTTTCAAATGGTTCCATATTTGTGAGAACATGCATTTGTGGGATGAGCAGCAGAGCTGAGTATGTGGTGCACCCATGAGAAATGTGACCAATCTCCTCTGCCAATGCCAAACAGCTTTTTTTTTAGTTGCGTTTGGTGGATTGGATGATTGAAGTCTGATGAAACAAATAAATTTTATTAACAATGTATTCATTTAACAAGCAGCCTCAGTAGCGTGTGGAAGAACCAAACACAGCCACAACAGCCTCTCCTCCTCATGCTGGTCACCAGCAGGGGCGTAGTTAGGACCTTGAAACATTGTGTTGGTCATTCTGGACAGCACGCCCAAACTGATTCCACAAGTGTTCAATGGGGTTGAGGTCAGGACTGCAGGGAGACCATTCCATCCTCTCCTAAATTCTGGAGGAAGTCTCTGATAATCCTCGCTCTGTGGGGGCGAGCGTTGTCATCTTGGAGGATGGAGTTTGGTCCCCGACTGTTGAGATGTTGGACTGACAATCAGCGAGCACCTGTGGGTACCAGAAGCTCAAAACAAAAGTTAAAAGCAACAGCAAAAAAAAGCGGTTTGACATTGGCAGAGGAGATTTGTCAGATTTGTCATGGGCACACCATACAGTGGGGCAAAAAAGTATTTAGTCAGCCACCAATTGTGCAAGTTCTCCCACTTAAAAAGATGAGAGAGGCCTGTAATTTTCATCCTAGGTATACCTCAACTATGAGAGACGAAATGAAAAAAAAAGAAATCCAGAAAATCACATTGTCTGATTTTAAAGACTTTATTTGCAAATTATGGTGGAAAATAAGTATTTGGTCAATAACAAAAGTTCATCTCAATACTTTGTTGACAGAGGTCAAACGTTTTCTGTAAGTCTTCACAAGGTTTTCACACACTGTTGCTGGTATTTTTGGCCCATTCCTCCATGCAGATCTCCTCTAGAGCAGTGATGTTTTGGGGCTGTTGCTGGGCAACACAGACTTTCAACTCCCTCCAAAGATTTTCTATGGGGTTGAGATCTGGAGACTGGCTAGGCCACTCCAGGACCTTGAAATGCTTCTTACGAAGCCACTCCTTCGTTGCCCGGGCGGTGTGTTTGGGATCATTGTCATGCTGAAAGACCCAGCCACATTTCATCTTCAATGCCCTTGCGGATGGAAGGAGGTTGTCACTCAAAATCTCGCGATACATGGCCCCATTCATTCTTTCCTTTACACGGATCAGTCGTCCTGGTCCCTTTGCAGAAAAACAGCCCCAAAGCATGATGTTTCCACCCCCATGTTTCACAGTAGGTATGGTGTTCTTTGGATGCAACTCAGCATTCTTTCTCCTCCAAACACGTCTCGTGGAGTTTTTACCAAAAAGTTCTATTTTGGTTTCATCTGACCATATGACATTCTCCCA
>NW_011353190.1:0-2333 GCF_000735185.1 Notothenia coriiceps
TGTGTGTGTGTGTGTGTGTGTGTGTGTGTGTGTGTGTGTGTGTGTGTGTGTGTGTGTGTGTGTGTTACCTGTGGGGTGCTGTGCAGGGTGCGACATGATGTTAAACAGGGAGAGGACACTCTGCAGGAGGCTAGAGCTCGGACTGAACAGAATTCCTGAAATAAAAAACAAGAGAGAAGAAGAACACACGGTGAGAGATCTACAAAAACAACAGCATGCACTAACCCTGAACTCTGGCAGTTGTTGTGTGTTTAAAACACATCGCTAATACGTTTATAATAAGCAGAGGAGGAGAAGTACTCAGATCTTGTACTTGAGTAAAAGTGGAAGTACTCAGATCTTGTATTTGAGTAAAAGTAGAAGTACTCAGATCTTGTACTTGAGTAAAAGTAGAAGTACTCAGATCTTGTACTTGAGTAAAAGTAGAAGTATTCAGATATTGTACTTGATTAAAAGTAGAAGTACTCAGGTCTTGTACTTGAGTAAAAGTAGAAGTACTCAGATCTTGCTCTTGAGTAAAAGTAGAAGTACTCAGATCTTGTACTTGAGTAAAAGTGGAAGTACTCAGATCTTGTACTTGAGTAAAAGTGGAAGTACTCAGATCTTGTTCTTGAGTAAAGTAGAAGTACTCAGATCTTGTACTTGAGTAAAAGTAGAAGTACTCAGATCTTGTACTTGAGTAAAAGTAGAAGTACTCAGATCTTGTTCTTGAGTAAAAGTAGAAGTACTCAGATCTTGTACTTGAGTAAAAGTAGAAGTACTCAGATCTTGTATTTGAGTAAAAGTAGAAGTACTCAGATCTTGTACTTGAGTAAAAGTAGAAGTACTCAGATCTTGTACTTGAGTAGAAGTACTCAGATCTTGTACTTGAGTAAAAGTAGAAGTACTCAGATCTTGTTCTTCAGTAAAAGTAGAAGTACTCGATCTTGTTCTTGAGTAAAAGTAGAAGTACCAGAGTGTAGGAATACTCTGTTACAGTAAAAGTCCTGCATTCAAAATGTTACTCAAGTAAAAGTATTATTATCAAGATATAGTTAAAGTAACAAAAGTGAAACTACCTCAAATTGTACTTATCTTGAGTAATTGTAATTAGTTTGAATGCCATATCACTCAATTACTTCCAAAAAGAAAAGGTAACAAATTAAGATGAAAGGACAACGAAAAGGATAGAAACAGAAAACAGTTATCATTGATTCTTTGTTTGTTTATCAGCCTAAAAGTAAAACCTTAAATCTCGGCTTGCACATCAACCCCATGACTCTTTCAGATTCCTCAATATCCCAAAGATGGGCCGATTACCCTGAAGTCTTATATTTCTTGATCATATGACATCATTCATAATTCATCCATCAACAGCACCTCTCATTTCCTGTCTGTCAGCCGCACATCCCTCACATGTCCCCCTCCTTTAGTCCTCTCTGTACCCCTCATCGTTCACCTCTCATACGTCTGCCGTGTCACCCCGTCTCTCTTCCTCGTTCGCCCCCATCATTGTGTGATTTATGGAGTCATTCAGCATCGGGGCCCGCTCCATTGATTGTCTATCAGAGGCTGGTGGTTTGTCAGGAGGGGTTATGCGTTTGTTTGATGCTTTTGCCTTCTGATTAGTGGCTGGCACGAGGCATAAAGACATCTTCTGTTAACAGGAACTATTGTACACGCTGTCACTTCAAGTCAGACCTTTCAAATAAAGAAATGAATACACATTTTGATGCACAATCATGGCTACCCCCTCACACGTTTTAGATCAGAATGCAGATGTAAAAAGCTAACGTTAGGCTATAAAAGAACTACAGCACGGTCACATGACTTCACGTCACCACCGCTAAGCTAAAGGTGGCTAATGTTGGGCTATAAATGAACTACAGCACGCTCACATGACTTCACGTCACCACCGCTAAGCTAAAGGTGGCTAATGTTGGGCTATAAAGGAACTACAGCACGCTCACATGACTTCACGTCACCACCGCTAAGCTAAAGGAGGCTAATGTTGGGCTATAAAGGAACTACAGCACGGTCACATGACTTCACGTCACCACTGCTAAGCTAAAGACGGCTAATGTTGGGCTATAAAGGAACTACAGCACGGTCACATGACTTCACGTCACCACCGCTAAGCTAAAGGAGGCTAATGTTGGGCTATAAAGGAACTACAGCACGGTCACATGACTTCACGTCACCACCGCTAAGCTAAAGGTGGCTAATGTTGGGCTATAAAGGAACTACAGCACGGTCACATGACTTCACGTCACCACCGCTAAGCTAAAGGTGGCTAATGTTGGGCTATAAAGGAACTACAGCACGGTCACATGACTTCACGTCCACACTACAGC
>NW_011353191.1:0-2205 GCF_000735185.1 Notothenia coriiceps
TCCACAAAGCAGCTTTGAAAAAATCTTGAAAATCTTGGAGCTGGGCGTGTCTGAAAGCTTGGGGATTTTTTGCGAGCAACGCGACTAACAACCAATCACATGAATCTCCCGTCCCCGACATACAAAGCAATAGCAATGTTAAAACGAAGTAAACTGGATATAACCGGTTTGTATAGCGGTAAATAGTTACTGATCGCAAAGAACCGGGTGATTTGCTACCGTAATTACTCGTTTGGAATATGAGGAAATGAACTCTATGTATGTCTCTCCCAGCTTACACGTGGTTTGATTGGCTAGCGCTTGTACTGTTAGATTTGCATAAACGGGATTTGATTGGCTGACGCTTCCACCTCAGCTTCAAAAGTTGAACATTGAATAATTTTGAATCCTGGAAATCCTGGAAATCTTCGCTTTGCTTCCCCACAATGCAGTTCGGCGAAAAGCGAGGCAAAGTGACGTCACCCCATTCAAAGTGAATGGGCAGAGAAGCGTTGGAAGTTTTTTTTAACGCTGCTGTGTGGACGGGCCGTAACCTACTACGATTTACATAACGTACTTCAGTGACGACAGGCGGAGTCTCTCACTGCTGATTGGCTTTCACGAGTCAGTGTCACGCAAACTTCAGGTGAAGAAATTGAAATCTCTCAATTAAGTGATTGACATACAATCTGCGTCCGAATAATCCCCAAATAGTGACACTGTTTTATGATGTTTAAGCGTAAATGTAATCGCCAGGAGTCAAAAGCTAACGCTAGGATATAAACAAACTACATCCCAGACACGTGGCTGCACATCACCACCGCTAAGCTAACCGCGGCTACATGTAATGACTTTAAGCAGTTTCATTTATTTACGTCTGTTATGTCATAGAACAAAATGTAAAAGTCTCTTAAACTTGTGTTACCAACCTTATTTCAGGCATCCTACCAAAAACACTTTAACAAATGGTTGACTTGAGACAAGGGAAATGGAAGCGCTTGAATGCAAACTCATTTCTGGGTAAATCATCATTTGTTGTCACATTGTATTTCTTTACTAATTACAGCCTGCCCAAAGCATGACTCACCCGCTTCTTTAAATCAATGAATTGCCTAATTGTAGCTATACTTTAATTATTTCAGAAACATCTTAAACATATCATTAAAAACAACACACACAAATCTATGTTATGGTTAAAGTAAAAAGCTTTTGAACAGATTATCACAGGGACCTTTGGAAACAAAATGAATATTATTTTATGAAGAGCATGAGGAAGCGTTAAAACAGAGCAAGAATAAAATGAACCGTGTAATTTTCTCCTTAAGGTAATTGTGGAAGAATTATAGGCTAAAGCTTTATTGTTTAGACAAGAGCTCAGAAGAAGGCTCATACAGTTATTACCCAAATTACTTTTCTTTATTTGTGTAATATGGAGCGGTGTATAATCATGTCCCCATATGGACATGATTATATATCTTATCTCAGTACATCTTTTTTAATCCAGCAGTCTTTTAATTTGATATTGTTCGCTTCCCCTTTTTTATTACGTTCCCCAGAAGTGCTCTCTCTCTCTCTCTCTCCCTTTGTTTCTTCTTTCGCCTTTTTCTCTCTCCCTCGCTGTCTCCATCATTATGCTAACACATTTAAAGGCCGGCTCCCGCTGTGCAGAGTAATCCTTCAGTGAAGCTTGCTCCCTTAATGCGTCTACGAGCCTGCGATTCCTCCAAAACAAATCCATCTCTTGGATGACGCCGGCCCCAAGGTCAACTCAGGGTCGCACACAGGCCGTGCACACACTTCCATTTACATGCATACAGAACTATCTGCACTAACGTTTTACAATGTGGGCCCTATTATGCTCCTTTTCAGATATTAGTATTTAGTGTCTCTACTGGGACATGTCACCATGCTTTAATGTTCAAAAGGCTCTTTATTTTTCTCATACTGCCTGTGCTGCAGCACCTCTTTTCACCCTCTGTCTGAAACCAGAGCCCTGTCTGCTCTGATTGGCTAGCTGGCCGGCTCTGTTGTGATTGGTCAACCGCTTAGAGATATCACGCCCCTTAGCCTATCAAGCACAATGTGATGGAGCGCCAGCCAGTCGAAGCGAAAGTGTTAAATTGTGATGTCACTATGTTATAGAAGTAAAGAAAGAGTCCAATGGAGGCGTTTCAGGAAGGGGGGGTGACTATTTACATGCACAAAAACCTGTACAAAAAAAGCATT
>NW_011353192.1:0-7403 GCF_000735185.1 Notothenia coriiceps
ACACACACACACACACACACACACACACACACACACACACACACACACACACACACACACACACACACACACACACACACACACACACACACACACACACACACACACACACACGGTGGAATGTGGTGGAATGCAGAGCTGTGTGTGTGTTTGTCTTTCCTGCTATTGTCAGACTGAGATTGATACCGCCTCTCTTTACTGACAGACGATTGTAGAGGCTTCCTGAACTAATTATAAAAAGCAACAACAGTAACTCAGCCTTCCCGCTCGTCTGTGTGTCAGTCAGTCTGTCTGCCAGTACTGTACAGTGCCCACGACAATGCCTGTCTGTCTGTCTGTCTGGCACATCCTTACATATCTGTGGTTTGGTCTGTTTCAGTCATGTAAGATGTTGATTTAAATCTGCCTCTGAACCCTCGTCACATATCACTTCTTATGTCAAATGGGTCAAATATAAACTGTTTTAAAATGCCAATTAAAAGCAAGGCTGTATGTTTAGCTGTGTCTAGATGTCTTTGCACAAAAAAAATGGAGAGCAGACAAAACAGAGAGTAAAGGGTAAGAAAGGCGAAAGGCCAGATCGTGAAAAGGCAGTACATCATGTTTGAACGTGCCTCCTATTGTCAGAGTCTCTTGGAAATCAGGAAACGACATGTTGCATTTACACATACAGAGCAGTGTGAGATATAAATCAACTCTGTAAGAATAAGCCCGTCAAACACATCACCTCTGCGTATGCATGTCTGTGTGTGTCTGTGTGTAATGAAACAGTTTTCATGTACCGGCTGTGTTCTGCACAGGAAGTGGCAGCAATACACTTCCTGTACGAATGGAAATCTCATCTGCGGAGCGAGCTGCCCAGGGTGTGACCACACACAAACACACGCAAACACACACAAGCTGGAGCATACATATATGGAAGAACAAACACACACACACACACACACACACACACACACACACACACACACACACACACACACACAAATACACACACACACTGCAGACCACCACCCAAGCTATTTCAGTTTGTCATGTATTGTCACCTGAGCATACAGTAAATACATACTCTTTGTTCCCAGCCACAGCTCTGCTTTAGGGGCTTTTTGTGTGTGTGTGTGTGTGTGTGTGTGTGTGTGTGTGTGTGTGTGTGTGTGTGTGTGTGTGTGTGTGTGTGTGCTCTTTACATAAACCAATAACAACACTCCTATTAATATATTGCTATTCTTACTCTGTGGTATCAAGTGAAAGGCCTCCGATGGGATGTTATATCATGAGCCGCATTTTCACTGCATGGTACAGCACGGCTCTACTAGACTAGACTCACTTTTAAACGGTTATTAGCAAACGTTTTGGAAAGTAGCTTTACATTTGTTGGTAGCACTTCATTTTTTTATTTTAACAGCTGATACTGGAAGAATCCTCCCTAGAAGAGCAAAAGAGACAAGCAGTAACCTCGTATACGGCTGATTCACAACACAATTCACAATTCCTGAATTATTACTTTGAGTGGTATTATAAATTAAAGCTACATAAAGAAGTTTAAAAACTTTAATTATATAAATTATAGTAGCCTGAGAGTTAATCTATGATATTACTTTTGAGCCGCTATTACAAAACAATTGAAAAATGTACATATATTTTTCACTATAAATCCAGTAGTATTGCCTTCAAAATTCCTTTGTTATGTAGTTCTTAACATTATTGTATGTAATAATAATATATATATCTTTTTTATTTCCAACATTTTCTCTGTGTTTCATATTTTTACTGACTCATTTGAGCAGAATACAAACCTTGCGTAAATAACCAGATACTGTACATGGATGAGATGTTCAAAGACAAGAATTAGCATAAAAAAACCTCACAAATTAACAAAAGAAAAAAAAAATTTCTCACACCATATGTGTGGCTGCACGTTCACTGAGGCAGACAAACGGATTTAACTGGTAAATAAAGTCACAACACTCTCCTGAGATTTACCCTTTACCCTGAAGTGTGTTGCATAACAGCAGCAAACTTGACAGATAAAACACGGGCTGTTAGCACCCCCCACCCCCCCTTCCCCAGTGTTTGACTAGACAGCAGTATCCAAACACAGGGACTCCTCACTACACTGACTTTACAAGGACTAATTACCGGCTGGCACTGAGTGCAGACAGATGGTAGCGAGAGAGAGAGCGCTGGAGAAGGAGCACACACAGAGAAATGGAACGATATATATTTTCACTCAAGTGTATGTGTGTTTCGTTTGTGTATAGGAGCTAATTTGCGTCAATAATTACCATCCACCCTGCAGCTGACAAAAGAACCGTCTGAAAATTACAAGCTGATGTCTGACGCCGGATTCAACGCAACAGGTGACGTTTAAGAATCACAAAATCCCCCTGTTGTTTGTCACATTTTGATACAATGGGCACAAATGCTTGGGGATGAATAAAGAGGAGCTGGGTTGTTAGCAGGAGTAGCTGTCAACAAGTCCTATGACCTAAATGACAAGAGCTTTTACGCAACTGAAATGTTTTAGTTCAGTCTCACAACTTTCACCAGCCTCGTTTCCAGCAGGAGCGGCCAACGTTTTTGAACCAAAAAGCTCTAAGTAGCAGACGAAGTAAGAGACTAACGGGTGAAGCATTTAAAAGATGAAGGAGCACATATTTCTCTCAGACATCAATGGAAACCAAAAAAGAGCTTAAAGGAGAGGCTTACATTCATTGGGTGGCCTGAAACATGACTCAGAATGATTGTTAATGGTGCTCTAGTAATTTAAAAGCCAAAAATACACCATTGTTGTGATTTCAGCCACTTCTGAGTGGATTCTTCCATTTGTCCTTTTCTCAAGTTACCAATAAGCAAAACACATACTCTCCAATGGGCCTTTTTCATGAAAGACTGGCATGTAACAGTAGGAAAATCAATGATGGCTGAATTCCATTGAGCTGCTTCAATGTAAGGGTCCTTCTGGTGTTGTGCATACTGCCTCACTGTCATGACTTACTGGCACACAATGGTAATGTTATAAGTGAAACGTAAAAAAGCCAAAGTCAAAAAAGCCTGACCATATCAGCCTGTGCCTAGAAAAAGGTTTCCTGGCTGAAATAAGGTAACAACGTGTCTCGTAAAAAATTGAAAGTTCCTTTAAGGTTAGATTTCCAGGCTCTGGTGATTTCCTTTAATCCGTTACTCTTTCCTGTATTTCTCTCCATACCATCCCTCCAATCTTTAATCAAGCCTTCTTTTTCAACCCTCCTCTGCTTCTCGACCCGGTCTCCCCCACCCCCCTATTTATGCCTCCCCTCCTCATCTCTCTCCCATCGCGCCACTCTCGTTAGCCGGGTATAAATCTCCAGAACTAACCCAGTAATTTAACCCATTAGCATCTCAGATATGCGGGTGGCACCTAAATTACGACAGTGCAGAATAGTGATGCATGTAGCCCCGGCTGGTGAATTTACAACCTCTCGTTACATATTCAACCGGAATAAATCAAGCGCTCCCCACTGACACCGGGCCTTATGGGTAGGCACGGGCCGAGGTGGAAGGAACAGTCTCAGAGACGCGAGTTAGTTAATCATGTGGAAATAAGAAGCATAACCTAGATACACACACACTAATATGGGGGGAAACACACACACAGGCACATGCAGTTTTATATGTGGATACGCACAACAAGTTACACACATAAACACTTTTATAAACTACATAGGCAAGCATCAAAAATAAAGTAGTCATATTAAAAACAATACAACCCTTAACCTAAGAACGGATTATTTGTTTTAGGCTTGTCCCCCAGATTCACTGTCTTCCTTTAAGTCCCCCAAACACACACACACACACACACACACACACACACACACACACACACACACACACACACACACACACACACACACACACACACACACACACACCAGAGAGTTTTGTTAGATTGCCAGTGAAGAAGTCATCCAGTTCAGTCGTAGGTTAAATAATCACTCACAGAGTCAGTCAGTAAAGTTTGTTGATCAATCAGCCACGGTGGTGAATCCATCAGTCAGCTGATTAGGCCGTTAACTGACTGAAAATGATTGATATAGATTAAGCATAAAATCACATCTGGTGTTCCAGGCCGGCAGCACACTCAGGCTTAATTCTTTTTAATTCTTAAAATTCAGTAAAATGTAATACTTGTGGCTTGAAATGATTTCTGATGTACTGAGTCAGGTCTATAAATCCCAGGAGTGCTGTACCATATAGCCGGGTTGCAGACCTCTGAATCACTGCCCACATATCCAATATTTGTCAGAGATTCAAATTTTCAAAGATTTTTGTGTTTATTGAAGGCTGTTTCCTTTGATAGAGCAACAGGGCGTCAGAGGTTTTGTTGGCACAATTAAGAAAGACAGTGATGGGAGGAATATATTGACTGTGGTGCTGGTGCTGACCAACATTGAGCCATGCCTTCAGGGGGGCTGAATCAAAGACTAAATATATTGGTATTCACATTTAAGGGAGGTTTTTGGCGTTGTCTTATGCCACAATAAATAAATATAAAAATTGTTTGAATGTGTAGACAGCGATTCTGGAGAAGGATGGTTGATATTGTAACGCAACAACAAAAAATACTCCCCTCTGGTTTACTGTCCCGCTTGCTCCTGCCGCCTTTCTCCTTAGGACTAGGAACACATGCTGCGTTTTTAGAGCACATTAAAAAACAATGTTGTCAATGTGGATGTGCGTAAGCAAGCTACAAAGCCGGGTCTGGGTGTACAAGCTTTCCAAATTGCCTATTTTTCAGGGCATGACAGCTGCGCCCAGAGAAAAACATAGTTTAACTTTTAGAAAGCATGTTGTGTGAACAGTAAACACATCTTTCCTTTCTTCATTAAATATAAATCAATGGTAAATATGAGGGAGAAAATGTATAATTTTAGCACAGAGCTAAGCAGAGTTTTACTTTCTCTCTCCCATACACACTATTTAAATTATAAAGTGGTTTGATATTATGAAATGATTTCCGCAAAGCAACCGCAGGCCAGCTTGCCTCCGTGCCCTTGAAATTTGGCACAAGAGCGGCAAACCAGCGCCCGACCGACACGCCTCACGTTTACCAGGTGTTAAAAGTCTTGGCATATTTCCTAGTCCTTATAGATCCTTGGCTTTACCCCTGTCCTGTACATGAGCATGATCACCCGCTGCTGCTAATTGGCTGTAACGTGGTTGTGGCTCCTTCTGATCCACTTTGTTTGTTTCACATTTACTAAGCCAGGAATGGGAAAGAAACAAAGCTAGCAGACAAGGTTCTTTATTATTCTACGAGTGTATTGTATTTAAACAGCTGATTCATCTTTTATTCGCCACGTTAAACACCTTTAGTTAGCCAGGGAGCATATTCCTCTTTATAAAAAGATATTCACCAACAAATGTAATTCAAAAATAAATAAAATCAAGCGTCATCCTAAATTTTGTATTCTTTTGAGTCATTGAATCACTCTGTGTGTGTGTGTGTGTGTGTGTGTGTGTGTGTGTGTGTGTGTGTGTGTGTGTGTGTGTGTGTGTGTGTGTGTGTGTGTGTGTGAAAATGAGAGAGAGAGGCCATGTCTGTATTTGTAGCTTTTAGGGTAACGTGAGCCTTGCCTAAGGTGTGTGTGTGTGTGTGTGTGTGTGTGTGTGTGTGTGTGTGTGTGTGTGTGTGTGTGTGTGTGTGTGTGTGTGTGTGTGTGTCGTGGGAGACAGGAGCAGGAAGGGAAGCTGAGGGAGGTGAAAGAGGAGTAAAGGGGAGGACAGAAAGAGGAAAGGGGTGTGATCAGGGGGAGTTGGGTATATGTTACCCATTTGCGTGGACATAGCCCCGGGCAGTTTAGCTTTCTTAATATTCACAGCCCAGTTCCCCCTAACACACACAGACAGAAAGGTGGTTGTAAGAAGAGAATGAAACGGAGGATAAAGGACTTCTTCTATCCTCACCGCTGTCAAATTCTCTACCAAAAATTACCAAAACAAACAAACTAAACATGATTTTTTTCTTGCGCAGCTTGTAGCTTTGGCCCATTGGACAAATAATTAAAGGCAAATCCGAAAAGAGAAAATGAAACAGGATAAAATATAACGTCCTTGGCAGAGGTAATAAAAGGAGAGAAAGAGAGAGGAAATAAAGCACCATTGCTCCCAATATTATCAAGTCAACCTCGAGCACTGACCCTGAACGAGCCAAGTACAGTTAGTTTAGACAGTTAATCGACAACAATTGGTGTGTGTGCATGTCTGTGTGTGTGTGTGTGTGTGTGTGTGTGTGTGTGTGTGTGTGTGTGTGTGTGTGTGTGTGTGTGTGTGTGTGTGTGTGTGTGTGTGTGTGTGTGTGTCTATTAAAGCGGGCAGTTGAACTAAATCAGCAAGTAATGTGAATGCCAAGCTTATAAATGCTAGGACAGGTGCAGGCTGAGAGACTAAATGAGGAAAATGAATAAAACATACTCCTTTCTCCCTCTGTATCTCACCCATTTATACACACACACACACACACACACACACACACACACACACACACACACACACACACACACACACACACAAGCACAACAAACACAGTGAGAGAAATGAACGCTGACATTAAGTCGATGGTATGAATAATTCCCAATTGTCCTCGATTCTAAGCAACTGCTGACCTTTAACACAGGAAGTGATACTGCAACACGAGAGAGTGACAGACAGAAAAAGAGAGAGGTAAAGAGAGAGGGGTGAGAGAAAGTGTATTTAAGTGATGGTGCCTTATTATTAATCACACATTATACCAACACAAAATTGCCTAAAAGTGTCCAAGTCTGAACCAATTGTTCTATATGCTCATGTTTTGCGGGAAAAACCAAGACAAAGATAAATATAACATCCAAATGATACCCATCAAATGTAAGAATGTCTTATCTACAGAAATATATACATTTCCATGTTTCATAATGATTCAACAAAGAGCAGTCAGCCTCAGCCGCCGCCTGTCACACAATCAGAACCAACCAAATGATATTGAAACATGACATGACATCTCTATCAGACTGTATTTAGGCAAAGTAATACTTTGAGTTAAATGCTAACATGCGGATAGTCTAATGTTTACTGTTTTTCAGTGTGACATATTTCTAACTTACATTGTCAACACTGTACCTAAGTATGTTCATAATAGAGCAAATATGCATTTGAGAGGATGAGAAGAACTGAAAGAAGGAGGCCAAAGAAGGAAAAGAGAGATGAGGATGGGTCAAGGAAGGAGAAAGCGTAATATGTCACTGTCTATTTTAGATATGTGTGTGTGTGTGTGTGTGTGTGTGTGTGTGTGTGTGTGTGTGTGTGTGTGTGTGTGTGTGTGTGTGTGTGTGTGTGTGTGTGTGTGTGTGTGTGTGTGTGTGTGTGTGTGCTTGCGTGCGTGTGTG
>NW_011353193.1:0-1527 GCF_000735185.1 Notothenia coriiceps
ATATTAGTTACATTAAGTGTGTAAGGAGAGTCGTTGTTTGTTTGATCTATCCATGGACTGACCCAGTTTTCCTTATTGCAATTATAATGAATCCTTCATTCAGAGTGCAAGGAAGAGATGCAATCAAGAGACATTTAGGAAACACACAGTTTAGATTTGATTGCTATTAATCAAGTTTTTATTTGAACAAATAATGCAGCCTGTGTGCATATACTGTATATCAGTGTATGTATGTGAGTATATGCATATATGTCAATCAACAGGTAAAGCAGATTAATAATAATAATAATAATAACAATAATAATGGATTAAAAAGATAATTATTGCAGATTATAGATTATAAATAAATAATTTAGGGACAAGGGGGTGAGATTAAATAAGTTATACTTCTTCTCACTCTTTTTCGAACACTAGATGTGGCACTGTTTATGTTGCTAATGTTGTTGTTGTTGTTGTTGTTGTAAATGTCATTTTTTGTCTTGATTTCTCTCACATGACTATGCACTGCAACATTTATTTTGTTTTGTAATTATTTATTTTACTTGTTCGAAATAAATGTATCAATCAATCAATCAATCAATCAATCAATCAATCAATCAATCAAGCCTCCTTAACCAATGAATGCGGTCATTAACCATTAATTTGTATTGATCTTTTTATAGATAGATACTTTATTGATCCCAATTTGGGAAATGATTTTGTTACAGAAACAGAAGTGTGTTAAGACATTAAAATACAAATACTTATACAAATTAAAAAAGCGGAAAAGACAATTAACAATTACAAATAAATTGAAAAATATTATATAAACACATCAAATATTCTAGATAGTTAAAATAAAAAGCTGACTTCATCTCCCCGTACTACATACATGTTACCACAGCTGGACCCAAAACTATTTCTGGGCTTTAACTTTTATGTCGTACTATTTGACCTTCAGTGAGCGTTACAGCTTCATTATTGCGTGGCTGAAGATTGTGTTCCTCTTCCCAGGAAGCACTTTGTTACTGCTGTTTGAAAGTGCCCTATAAATAAAGTTTGCTTAGTTACACAGGACCATGTATATTTGATCAGAGGCTCTACATGCACACATCTCTGCTGTGGAGAAGCACTTATAAACATGCGTGACCAAAACCTACACACCTGCTCACAGCCATACCTGTTTTACATACGGTATCACCCCCACAAGAACGGACTGACTATAGAAGTGGGAAGTAGCAGCGCACACAGTGTAAGGTATCTAGGGTCACTAGTAAGGAAACACGAGCTTTGGTAGTTTCTTACTTCTTCTTTTTATAAATGACCGTAAATGACAGCAAAGTTAATTCATATCCAGTCTGAAATGCTTCCTTCATAACAGCAGCTCCATTTGCAACATCAACACGGACAAGTATTAAGACAAGACACAAGGAAACAGACCTTTAACAACATGTGTGCAAACAATTGCTTTAGTCTAACTGTATTAAATAAAAAAAGACAATAGCTGTGTCCCAATTCAGAGGCTGGATCCTCCTGAGGACCCAGCCT
>NW_011353194.1:0-334 GCF_000735185.1 Notothenia coriiceps
GACAACAATGATCCAATTATATTAAATACAGTTTAATAGTATACATTTTTTTTACTTTTAGTACATTTTCCTGATTATAATCACATACTAAGAATTCTAATGCAGGATTTGTACCTACAGTGTTTATTCTTTTTAGGTAAGTATGCAAGTAAAGGATTTTAATTATTTAATAATTATTTAATAAGTGTGTGTGTCTGTCTATGTCTGTCTGTCTGTCTGTCTGTCTGTCTGTCTGTCTGTCTGTCTGTCTGTCTGTCTGTCTGTCTGTCTGTCTGTCTGTCTGTCTGTCTGTGTGTCTGTGTGTGTGTGTGTGTGTGTCTGTCTGTCTGTCTGT
>NW_011353194.1:385-3420 GCF_000735185.1 Notothenia coriiceps
TCTGTCTGTCTGTCTGTCTGTCTCTGTCTGTCTGTGTGTGTGTGTGTGTGTGTGTGTGTGTGTGTGTGTGTGTGTGTGTGTGTGTGTGTGTGTGTGTGTGTGTGTGTGTGTGTGTGTCTCTGTCTGTCTGTCTGTCTGTGTGTGTGTGTGTGTGTGTGTCCTGTCTGTCTGTCTGTCTGTCTGTCTGTCTGTCTGTCTGTCTGTCTGTCTGTCTGTCTGTCTGTCTGTCTGTCTGTCTGTCTGTCTGTCTGTGTGTGTGTGTGTGTGTGTCTCTGTCTGTGTGTGTGTGTGTGTGTGTGTGTGTGTGTGTGTGTGTGTGTGTGTGTGTGTGTGTGTGTGTGTGTGTGTGTGTCTCTCTGTCTGTCTGTCTGTCTGTCTGTCTGTCTGTGTGTGTGTGTGTGTGTGTGTGTGTGTGTGTGTGTGTGTGTGTGTGTGTGTGTGTCTGTCTCTCTGTCTGTCTGTCTGTCTGTCTGTCTGTCTGTCTGTCTGTCTGTCTGTGTCCCATGTTTATTACCGAGGGCTTCAGTGATTCCTCTATCTGCTGTCCACATTGTTTGCTGAGTCAGGAGGATGACGTCATTTCCCAAAGCCACGTTAACACTCAGCTGCCGTTGTTGTTTTCTTTCGCTGGATTTCTATCCGTTTGAATACGTAAGGAAGGGTTTTTGTTTTGCAGATGAATCCTACCCATTTGTTTTTGTTTTCCAAGTAGATGAAATAACAGAAAAGGTCACAGAACACATTTTTCAAAGGGCAGCAGAACTCGTTAACACAACAGCCACGTGTGCACATTCAGACACTGTACTTTAATATTTCCTCAAAACGAAATGCTGACAGTGTGAGCTCTGAAAAGCATCTGGAAGTCACTTGTAATCTGACAGCCCGCATCAGGACCATTTACTCCACACACACAACTTTAAGCATATGTAATTTTTCTGAATCAACATTGTTCCAGCGGCTCTGCTTCCTGTCGTTTGCCTAAAAACATTCATGCACCACATTAATCATAATAATCTGGCTTTTCATGTTTGGAATACAAAGTGCGCGTTGTGTTTGAGAAGTTGCTGAGGCGAGCATATTTCCTACTTGTTTTTCCCCCGCTTCAATTTCACCAATGTCTTCTTTCCACTTGAGAGAAAGAGGGGCACTTTAGGCAATGATGTGCATAACTCTATTTGTTTCAAGAAAGTGTGAAGCATGCTCTCATGCAAAGTTATAATATATATCATCCAGGGAGACGATGTTTTGACGTGCGGCTAACACCCGCTGACTCCTTGCTTTAAGAGGAATATATAAAAATGTGTCTTCTTTCTTTAGGGAGAACTTTGGAGAAGAGGAACTTGTTCATATATTTTGAAAGGCAGAAAGAAAGCGGGGTGCATTTTCTCATCTTTCTGCTTCGTATCAGGTCGTATACCAGAAGGAAAAGCACAGTTTCTCAAAGTTCAAACGGCACTTATGTGAGTAAGACCTGTCACATCTTCCTTCATCTGTACTTTCTAAGTCTCACAATGATGATTATAGCCCATGTGTACAGTACAGTGCTGAAAGAAGCCAGAGTACACATTTTCACTCACACACGTTACGTTCTATATGATTAGACTTTTAAGGGTCCCTATCGTCCCCTAGGGTCCTGTAGCATGTTATACAGGTGTTTGTGCGTGTACACATGTCACAGTACAGGCACAGAATACAAATATGAAACCTGAAAATGAGCATAAGTACTGTGCTTGAGTAAATGTACTTACTGTTCACAATTAGTGATCTGGGGAAGATGACGATGGACTCTTAACCCTAACATCTCTGGTGTTTGTTGTGATATGTGCAGAGGTCATGGTAAGCATAGAGATCCCATGGTGTTTATGGGTAAGCAGGGTAATGCACATTTGATCCCGACTGAGATGGAAGAAATACTCAGATCTTGTACTTGAGTAAAAGTAGAAGTACTCAGGTCTTGTACTTGAGTAAAAGTACTCAGATCTTGTACTTGAGTAGAAGTACTCAGATCTTGTACTTGAGTAAAAGTAGAAGTACTCAGATCTTGTACTTGAGTAAAAGTACTCAGATCTTGTACTTGAGTAAAAGTACTCAGATCTTGTACTTGAGTAAAAGTAGAAGTACTCAGATCTTGTACTTGAGTAAAATAGAAGTACTCAGATCTTGTACTTGAGTAAAAGTAGAAGTACTCAGATCTTGTACTTGAGTTAAAGTAGAAGTACTCAGATCTTGTACTTGAGTAAAAGTAGAAGTACTCAGATCTTGTACTTTAGTAAAAGTACTAAGATATTGTACTTGAGTTAAAGTAGAAGTACTCAGATCTTGTACTTGAGTAAAAGTAGAAGTACTCAGATCTTGTACTTGAGTAAAAGTACTAAGATCTTGTACTTGAGTAAAAGTAGAAGTACTCAGATCTTGTACTTGAGTAAAAGTAGAAGTACTCAGATCTTGTACTTGAGTAAAAGTACTAAGATATTGTACTTGAGTAAAAGTAGAAGTACTCAGATCTTGTACTTGAGTAAAAGTAGAAGTACTCAGATCTTGTACTTGAGTAAAAGTAGAAGTACTCAGATCTTGTACTTGAGTAAAAGTAGAAGTACTCAGATCTTGTACTTGAGTAAAAGTAGAAGTACTCAGATCTGTACTTGAGTAAAAGTAGAAGTACTCAGATCTTGTACTTGAGTAAAAGTACTCAGATCTTGTACTTGAGTAAAAGTAGAAGTACTCAGATCTGTACTTGAGTAAAAGTAGAAGTACTCAGATCTGTACTTGAGTAAAAGTAGAAGTACTCAGATCTTGTACTTGAGTAAAAGTAGAAGTACTCAGATCTTGTACTTGAGTTAAAGTAGAAGTACCAGAGTGTAGGAATACTCTGTTCCAGTGAAAGTCCTGCATTCAAAATGTTCCTCAAGTAAAAGTAGAAAAGTATTCTCATCAAAATCTAGTGAAAGTAGCGACAGTAAAAGTAGTCATTGTGCAGATTGGTCCATTTCAGAATAATATATATGATATGTTTTATAATGATTGATCATGAAAGT
>NW_011353195.1:0-4502 GCF_000735185.1 Notothenia coriiceps
TGATTTTATCTTTTACGAAACGTTTTTTTTCATATGGAATGCAGTTGGAGGTCAACCAATCACAGAGCTTGAGGACTAATCATGGGGTTTGTGAAGCAAAGCACATGGTGTAGTCCCAAACGATAGCTGAGGGTTCTGGGTAGTGTAGTATCTTCTGCCATCCTAAACTCCGAAAAAATATTAGTTTCTCCGAATCGAAGGGGAAACATACAAAAGCATTGTACACAATTTAAACCAATGTTGCGTAATTAACAAGGATAATCTGGTGTTTTTTAGTTGATGAGTAGTGCAGATATCACTGTAAAATCAATCGACAGTAAAGAGAATACTTACTTCTGGGTGTAAAATCCTCCGTTATCCAATGGGAATGGACGCTCACATTGCCTTTAACTGCCGCCGACATGGACCGATGCGGTGCTTCCCTGAGCGTCAAATACCGCAGCCGATGGGAATACATTGCAATCAGTTGAAAGCTCTTTGCTTCCGTTTATGAAGCTGAAGGAGACTTGGCGCGTCACAACTGCACGCCAAAGGACCCTGACCAAGCGTCGCTCCTGGACGTTCAGGGAGTGAGACTGTGTTGTACTAGGAGCTTTTCTTAACTTGGGTTTCAATGCACATGGAACCACAACTATTGGCTGACTTTCAATATGGACGCCACTTGATTGGCAGCCAAAAAGAGGAAGGTCAGTTGAATACGTTTTGGACACTATTGACGGTAGCTTAGTTATAAAATAATAATAACCCTGCAGAGTGAGCAGGATGATTAGCTAATTGCTATAGCTACGCCGTGTGAATTTGCACTGTTGTAATTTTCAACTTGACACTCGTAACATCAATTTACGGCAGTGGCTCAGTCAATAGGGGCATGGACTGTGAGCTGTAGGGTGTGAGTGTGGACTGGTACTTGGAGAGGTCCCTGTTCACCTCCTGGGCCCAGCCGTGGTGCCCTTGAGCAAGGCACCGGACACCCCCCCCACTCCCATTGCTTCCTGGGCGCTGTGCAATAGCTGCCCACTGCTCCTAGTACTAGGATGGGTTAAAAGCAGAGGCCACGTTTCACTGTGTGCTCTGCATGTGTGACCATTAAAGAGGGGTTCATCCCTCCCAATTCTTCTTCTTTCAAATGGAAGAAAATCTGCACTTCGTTAGTTGAACGCCGTAGTGGACGCCATGGTGCAGAATGCCCCAATTTAGTGCTTCTAACAATTATCTTTGACCAATTGGTTGTATGGAGTGTTTTAACTCCATCTTCTAGTTTCGACTCAGCTCACTAGGAACCCGAAAAAAAAAAAGTACAAGGTAACCTGTACCATGAAGTCTAGACAAGGCAGTAGAATGAGAAGATAACATAATACAGCAAGAGCAATTTTCCATACGTACACAAATTCACTGTTTGAATATGGAAAAGGGGCTACAGACATTGTAAGCCTGTTCCATAGACTGTATATATAAAGGCCTGTTCAGATAAAAGTGCTGAGGGATCCTGAGCAGAGGAAGAGGAATTGGCAGAAAACAATGACTTCCCTGTTTATAATTGTTTCCTGGAAACCCCAGTCTGACTGCTGGGTGTCTGCGAACACATCCAGGTTAGGTGAATTGAAACGCTAAGTGCCCAAAGAGTTGAGATGTGTGCTAGCTCTGTGACAGATTTGTGACCTTTCCAGGGCATAGACCAGCTTCTTTACCAAGGCATGCTGGGACAGGCATTGCACAAGAGAGAGATGGATCATTTTCCTTGGGACTTCTTACTTTTCACAGTCGAGCCAAGTGGTTGATAAAGCTTGTGAAAGTCATAGGAATAAAACCCTGAGTTTCACAAACCCTGCATCCCCCTCTTACAGCTGGCGGCCCTTGAGAATCGCAAAATCTACCTTTCAGCAAGTCGCCGAGCTGTGTTTGCTGACAAAAAAAAAAAGAGAATGGAAAAGAACGGCTGCTTTGCACAGTGCTTGACGTTCCGATATAACTGGTGTTTCCTTCACTTCCCTGTGCAGAAGGAGCAGTGCGATGGGGATGTGCCTTTCATTCCTCAAACTGACAGTTCACCATTGATCATTTATCAAGCTGGGTGCTTGCCACAGCTATTGATTGAATGGAGTGGGTGGGTGGGGGTGGGGGTTGGGGGGAGGGAAAAAAATAAGACTTGTGGAAGTGAAGTACGCTCCTTAGTGAACACACGAGCAACAGCGCCTGATGAAATTCAACACTTTGTTCTCCGCTCAGTGTTGTTGATGAGCGCCTGTATGAGAAGGCAGAGTGTAAATGTACGTGGCAGAAGGGAATTGATTATGTGGGAGTGTGTGTGTGTGTGTGTGTGTGTGTGTGTGTGTGTGTGTGTGTGTGTGTGTGTTTGTGAGTCTCTGAATCTGAAAGCATGCCCGCGTGTGTCATCATGACGTCCTGCCTTTTTGCATGTGTGGCTCGTTCTGACTTCTTAAACTCCAACAGACTGAAGCCTCTTGTGTTCTGTGTGGTGGCAAAGGTCTGCAGAGGAGCATGCTGGGATATTGTGCCTGGGTTAAGTGCTCCAGAATCTAATCACTCTAATGTGTGTTGCAGCTCTAAATCTCCCTCACTGGGCTGCACTGCAACGCTTCAGAAAAAAGGGGGAAGATTTTCACGACTCCTTCCATATTGTAATTATTCCAACTGGATATGAGCTATTGCACTTATTGGCTGGGGCAAGACACCGGCTGTTCCGCCTCTGAATGGCTGCCTGGACACCTCTGAGCCTCCTCCCATTGGCTGCCCCGAGGAGAGTGGGAGGAGTGCTCCCCCCCGTCCTCCCCCTGTGGCAGAGCGTGTAAATGTAAAGACTCTTTCTCTGCCTATTATCTGAGTGACTCGGGGTTTTGGTGTCTGCCTCCGAGCGTGTGTGTGTGTGTGTGTGTGTGTGTTGGAGGGAGAAAAGAGATAAAGAGAGAGAGTCAGGGAGGGAGAGGCAAGCCGCGTTTCTTCTCCCCCCTTTAGCCTCCCCGTCTCCCTGCTCCCTGTCACTCCATCCTTCCTCCCTTCTCCTCGACCACCCTACAGCCCTGCTTCCAGCCGGACCGGGACCCCCCCCCCCCTATCGCCCAGACCGCCCCGGGACCCTTTGACTCTCCTCACTTCTCCGTCCCACCAACAAAAAAACCTCTAAGCAGGTAAGACTCTGCTTATTTCCTTTACAAAGTACTTCCCGCTTCTTCTTCCTCTGCTCTTGTTGTTGTTTTCTGTACACTCTCTATCCTCTCCGCTGTTCCTGTACGTTTCAAGTTTTCCCCGCAGCTATGAGAAAGTGGCATTGTTGTAGGAGATGATATCAGCGAGGTCACCATCATTTTCTTCTGATATTCTGCTCTGATATCAACTTCCCCCTCCTTCCTCTAGCTCTACCCCACAATCTTTTGCCATCTCATACCCTCGGGGTCTAAACATGTGCAAATTCAAAGGGAAAGCTAGTGTTTTTTTTATTTTTGTGTCCACCCCGGAGCACAAGAGACGAAGACAACCTGCTGTGTTTTGGTTACGGAAAACGCATCTCTAATTGATTTCTGGAAAAAGTGTTTATGTTAGTTGGTGATGGCTATTTATAGGTGCTGACGCGCCAGGCACACGTGCTTTCCTTAGGCCACTTCCCTAATGCCAGGACAAAACACAGGACTGTCCAGCGGCTGCAGAACGCATGACATTGCACAAAGTGTAATGACTTTACGAGGGAGCGACTTGCTTGATTGAATCAAGCAATCTCGCCAGCAAGAGAACTCCGATATTAACATGCCCCATAAAGCATTCCTGGCAACAGCAATAGGAGACGAAAATAACCTGCTTAGTTCTCCATCCGCACATCCTGTACTTTACCAGGAAGGGGAAGTGGAGTGTGTGTATGTGTGAGGAAGACATAGATACTGCTAAAGTGCTTTAGACATCAATAACAATAGTGCCAGCATATCTGAAAATTGGACCTTACAAGAATGTCAACAACAGAGGAAATGCTGCCTGTGCTGGGGTGATTTGTTTCTTCTGGATTTTCTTTTAACAAAGTTGGACCAAAAATCCAATGTTTTTAATCCTTTAACCTCTTAAACCCTTAGCCTGTTTTTCAGGTTTCAGGCTCGAAAATGCCACTAACCCAGCAAAGACTATTATCTTCACTTCTAAAAGGGGTAAATTAATAATCTTTTCTCTCAAAGCAAGGTTACATCTGTGAGTTGGATGTAGAAGTGTCAGAATCAATATAGATGTTTTTTATTTTAAAGTAAATTCAGATGGAACATAGTAAAAACATGTAAATTCTAATGTCCGCCCAAAGAAAACCCATTACTTATAGGGAAAACCACCCTTGAATGATGGGTTCAGGGGGGCCGTAACGGGGTGAAAAGTTAGGACGATTCTAAGGGCCCGTGACTGACAGGGGCCCCAAAAATTGTAGAACATTAAGAAAAAATGTTTAAGTAACCTTTCATCAATCATCAATAATTAACATTAATATAACATTATATTGATAATATACTCACTAA
>NW_011353196.1:0-3049 GCF_000735185.1 Notothenia coriiceps
AATTACATTTCACCACTATTTGCATTCTTTGGGGTGTTAAGAGTCCTCTTTGTGGACTCTCTATCCTCAAATGTTCCATCAGTGTTGATATATACAGTATGGATAGATGGAGATTGTTTTGCATTCGTAATTAGTCAAAACATGACTCAGCATTTTCTCGCTGGGGGAAGAAGAAAAGGGTCATAGCCTAATTACAGTGAAAGATGCAGGTTAGTGACGCTACGAGGTTTAAATAAGGTTGTAAATAGATAAGATAAGCCTTTTCTTGGATCCCCTTAGGGAAGTTCAGGTGTCTTAGCAAGACTAGGAAACAAAGGAAACAGGTGACAGCCAGGTAAGAGCTTGCAGTGACAATACAAATCAAATATAAGTGTAATTAACAGTATGAACCAAAATAACAAAAATAAAGTAGGTGGAACTTAGCGCCTGGCGGTATGACTGAAATCTCACATCACGGTATTTATTTATTTTTCAATTATAGGAAATATAATTACATTTACAGTATATGTTTTGGCCCCACAAATAAAAAACACTGATCAGTGGGGGTCTCAGGAGTCTTATGAAAAGCATCATGCAAAATGTAAACGATTTTATTTACCATATAAAAATTAACAACAAAACACTGTGTTTGAAAATGTAATTGTGTGGTGAGGCGTGTGGTGCAGTGGGTTGTGCGTTAGTGTTCGGTTCAGGGGGTCACAGGTTCAAACCCCACTGCAGTCAGCATGTCGTTGTGTCCCTGAGACACTTCACCCCAAATTGCTCCTGTGGGGATTGTCCACAGTATTGAGTATGTAATTCTCTTTGGAAAAAAGCGTCCAACAAGTAACGTGTAATGTAAACAAATCCTCCTCTTACCTGAGTGCACATTGTCTTTTATAATTTACCTTCAAACTTAGGTTCAGAAAAACAAATGAAGTGCACCTTAACAACTTAATACACCTTGCTTCAAGCACTACACTGATAATATTCAAGTATTTCAACAAATAAAACTAGTGCAACTTGGCTGGCACTGCACTATTGTCCCTCAATATAGAGAATTCAACACACGTTCAACACTTAAAATGGTTACAATATGAACTTCATTGCTCTTTCAGCTCCGCTTGAGCGTCCTTCGCCACTTTTTCAACAGTATGTAGGTATATGAAACATTTATATCATACGGTATAAATTTCACGGTATGAAATGGTATACCGCCCAGCACTAGTGAAACTGTTAACATACATTTAAAGAATATTGAATATGATAAACAAAATGACACTTATTACCAATGCAGCTCCCTCTATTAGCCTGTGTTATGGCGCCCTCTACTGGTAGGGGTTGGATATGACATCTTTCCATTTGACAGAAAGCAGCCACGTGGGACCAAAACAGCTGATTATTGAACAGATGATGTTGACAGTGACAACACAACGCAGCACCCTGACTGTCACTGAACATGAGCATCTGTTACTAATGTTCACAACTCTGTCCTGCATAATAAATCTGACTCTTAAGTAGCTGCTGAATATGCATGATTACATTTCTGCTGAATCAGCGTTTCTGTACCCACTAACACCTGGTACTCTGACCATGCACCTGCTGCTCTTTATAAACACTGTTTACAGCAACCACAATATGCAAACTAAGTTAGCCTCCGGAAATGCACAACTATTTTGATAATCTATTAAATGTTTAAGTAGTGCAGGGTGCAAAATGACTTGAAGTGCTGTTTCGAGCGTCTGAAATATTGGATATTTTCTGCTTTTCTTTGTTTTATATTACATTAAAACTGTATATTTGTGGGTTTTAGACTGACACAGCAATATATTTGAGACATAACACATGCATTGTCACATAATATTTTACAATTGGTGATTCTGACAACAATGAACTCTCAAATGGAGAGCTGACAGTTTCTATTAAACTGTTGGCATCATTATCAGAGATCTAATATCTAACATCATCTTGAATTTGTCAACAATATGCATTTCTGACCTTACAGATTGAATTGAAAACAAACTCTTTAAATCACCTTCAATTGACGAGGAAGACGTTAACTGAGTCAGAAGGTCAAGCAGATTCCTAAGTTCATACATTTATATTAAATTAAAACACAATGCATCATATACAGGCTCCAGGGCTGAAGCAGTACTAAAACCGAGATCGCAAAATGCATTTTCGATCCACAATAAAAAAAAACTCCTGATGGGAAGTTGTAAATGATAGCATGATGAACAAACGACATGACAAATCTATCTTCACAGTATTCAGACACTATCATGAGGATATATTGTAGTTTCCAACTCTCAGAATGAAGGACACATTTCGTAAAACCTTGTGAAAAAACAGAATATGTATTTAATTGAATAAAAAGTGAACTTGCCTTTTCCTGGCTTGGTTGTGACGTCATCTCCGTCATTTAGCGGGACCTGTTTTCAATGAGCCTAATTAGCTCACCAGCCTGCAGCACATTGAAACGATGTCGTCATTAGAGGTGAGTTATATTATAATTGTCATTTATTAGCTAACAATTAGCCTTTTCACGGGAAATGATTTGCCATGTCTCAGCTGAAAAGCACAGGTGTAAATATTACCTAATTAATAAAGGCTAAATGTAGCTGCTTCTGGTTCAGGGAACATGCGTTAATTAGCATAATGCTAATATAGGCCCTGTCATTGCTTTAAGGGACATCATTAATGTGACACCTGCGCTGTTTCATAATTATGTCAAGTCAAAATATCTGCTTTTAAAATGCCTTTCTTTATAAAAGCGATGTTGAAATGTTACGTACCAGAAGCCCATGTCAAAGTTGTTGATGGTGTTAAAAATCAAATCAAGTTTTATTTATATAGCACATTTATAAACAATTTTTGGTCGAGCCAAAGTGCTGTACATAATAACATAGCCTACAGTAGAGACACTTTACAGCTAATACAACAGCACAGTTTGTTCAGAATAACAGTGAGAGAAAAACGACACCCTCTGTCCTTAGACCCTCACATCGTACAAGGAAAAACTTCCGGAGAAAACCCACAGTTTAGAGGGAACAAATGGGAGAATCCTCAG
>NW_011353197.1:0-4899 GCF_000735185.1 Notothenia coriiceps
AGTGGGAAAAAAGTCTGTCATTCAGGGCAGTATCCACTACACTATATATGATCCAGGGGGCGGTATTGCGCCTAAAAGCTGTTTGCCAGCCGCCCTTAAACAACAAATGAAGAACAAGAAGAAAACACAACAAAACGAACAAAATACAAGTAGAAGAATAGTTTGTATGGTGATTTCAGATAACACACAGGAGCTAGAACCCACCTGCTTCTTTTAAATCAGCTGTGTGGGAAAATGTCGGGTTCCCTGTGGACTACAATAACGATGAGGAGTGCGAGTGGTGGATCGGACGAGGACGGTGTGTCGGCGTTGTTCGATAGCGGTGCGTTATGCTAATGGTACTAACACACGCCAAACATGCTAAATCATATCAGAAGGCATCACCCAGATTTGCCAATCACCGGAGCCCGGCAAGAGACAACAGCAGTTCAACAGCTTATCCCCGCTGTTTTTAATAAACCAATAGACATGAAAGCAGTGAGACCAAAATAAATAACGGCAGCTTTTGGCTTATTATTTATGATGTAATATTTTCAAGACATTCTTTTTAGTTTTACAGCTTGATGAAACCTTTTTGTTTGACATCAGCCATTATAGATAATATGGCCATCTGAGTGTTTGTGGTACTGTGTGTGGTTTGTTTTTAACTGTTTAATACAGTTAATTATTCAAAATGTCAGAGTTCCTTATTTTTAAACTGAAACTTGCACTACTGTTCAAAAATAAATAACAACAAACCTGGAATTATGCATTTGGGACTTTTTTTTGCTTTTTCTTGTTGTACCGAACCCGTACCGAACCGTGACACCCAAACCGAGGTACGAACCGAACCGTGACTTCTGTGAACCGTTACACCCCTAGTGACCCCCCACAGGACTTAAAAAGCACCTAACTAGATCATGAAAATCCAAAAAATCTCGGGGGGTATCCCCCGAACCCCCTAACATGTTTGGACCTCGGTATTTAGGAAATCCTGGATACGGCCCTGGTTGCAGTCAAAGCAGGAAACAGATCTGTCAGCTTATGGATGACTTCAACACCCCATTTAAAATAAAATAAATGCATTGCAATTATTTTCAGGGTACCCGTGGCTTTAATGCTAAACAGTGTGTTTTTGCTTTATCTTCACGATAAGTTGGGCAGACCTTGGGTGTGTTAAAATACTCTGGCTTATTGCCCACTCTTTCCTCTTTTTCCTTTGTTTGCCATCATTTTTGACGAAACAGGAGAAAGGGAAACTCTTGTGTCTATTATAAAACAGCTGAGTGGTAAAAAAATAAATGCATTCATTGTGGAAGTTCAGAATATTAACAATGTATCATACATATAATCTCTTTATTGAATAAGTATTAATAAGTATAGGATTTTGTATGAAACATTGTCTTCTCATTCTGCTCCTTTAGTTTGTCTCACATATTACACACCAGAGTGCACGCTCTTCACCTCTGCATCCAGACTCAGTGGAACAGCAGGACGGAGTGTGTGAGACTTCAGATTACACACAGCTAACTTAGTGTGTGAGTGTGAAGGTGCACAGGAAGCAATGCTGATGCTCTGCCTGTGACATGTTGTTTATCACAATGCAGAACTCTTATTATATATTTAAAGGACCTTTGAAATGATTATGAGCTTTTGGCCCAAGAGCCCCTGAGTAGAGGAAAACAAAAAGAAAGGGAGGGAGCATAAGGCAGAACAGGGAGAGAAAGGGAAGGGGGGGCAGGAAGGGTGTCTCCAGAGCAAAACAAAAGGAGAACAAACAAATACAGCCTTTTAGAGAAACAAGATAATAGAAGAAGAGGAAGGAGAATAAGCAGGAGTGGGGGGGGGTGATTGTAGTTTGTTGTCGCTGGCTGTTGTCGGCGCACACCGTCCCTTTTAGCTTCCTGTTTTTCTTTTTTTTTCATTGACATCAAATTTGAGACTCAAAAGCAACATTTGAAGTGAGAGGAAAGCTAAAGAACTAAAGAAAAAAAAAAAAAAAACTAAAGAGCGGGCTGAGCGGCGCAGCATCTGAAGGGCCTGGCTCCTGAGATGCATTCAGGGCCTATATGCTTAGCAAAAATAATGAATTATACATAAACAAAGTGGGAGGAGAAGGCTGATGATCAGAGCGAGAGAAAGAGGTGGAGTGTGGAGGATGAGGCCTGTTACATGGAGCGATGTTCCAACTGATCACAACATCAGGAGAAGGTACAAACACTATCACACACTGACACACTGAAACACACTATTATACACTGTCACACACTTTATCAATATTCAACACTGTAGACTCCGCTGAGTACGGCCCACCACCTCATTCTGAGACTACGTTTCACTTCCCTTATTTCAATGTGTTAATGTGCAGTTTTATTTGTATTTTAATCTAAAACCAACAGGTTAATATGACAATATATTACAATGATGATAACAAAAGATAGTTGCTAGATTTATTTAATTGTTTACTAATTACTTTTGTTATCTGTTCTGCATGTTTGTAAATTAACCTGAACATTTCTGAGACATTTTAATTTCAGAGTGTTTTTTTGCAGATGTCATATAGTTCTTTACAGGAAGGTGTACCTTAAGACGTATACAGGGTTTGGGCAAAATGTGTATCAAATACAGTGTATCACATTTGAAGTATATCTATATTGACATGGCCTCTGTTCCCGATTGTAGGGACGGGCAGACCCCAGGCAGTGCGAGTGGGAAACATCACATCCTCCACCCTGATCCTCAAAGGCGGAGCCCCTCAAGGCTGCATGCTCAGCCCTCTCCTCTACTCCCTGTTCACTCACGACTGCGTGGCCACACACAGCTCCAACACCATCGTGAAGTTTGCTGACGACACGACCGTCATCGGCCAGATCACAGACGGCGACGAGACTGCGTACAGAGAGGAGGTCGAAAACCTGACATCTTGGTGCCAGGAAAACAACCTCCATCTCAACGTCCGCAAAACCAAGGAGCTGATTGTGGATTACAGGCAGAAGAAGAAGAAGAAGCAGCAGAGAGAGGGACACGCCCCCATCTCCATCAACGGTACTACGGTGGAGAGAGTCAGCAGCTTCAGGATCCTCGGGATCCACATCACTGAGGACCTGACATGGACTCTTCACACTAACACCATCACCAAAACAGCTCGACAGCGGCTCTTCTTCCTCCGCGGGCTGAGGAGGTTCAACATGGATTCCAGGAAACTCTGCAACTTCTACAGGTGCACCATAGAGAGTATCCTGACCTTCTACAGGTGCACCATCGAGAGGATCCTGACCTTCTACAGGTGCACCATAGAGAGGCTCAGGACCTTATACAGGTGCTCCATAGAGAGGATCCTGACCTTCTACAGGTGCACCATAGAGAGTATCCTGAACTTCTACAGGTGCACCATAGAGAGGATCCTGACCTTCTCAGGGACAGTTTCATCCCACAGTCCAGAAGTTTTAGTCCGGATGAACTTTTGAAAGAACTTATTTATCTAATATATCATATTCCAATCACTTGTATATAGACTCTTATTGCACTATTTCACTATTTAAAAAATGTTTTGTGTATTTAGTTGCACTATCTTTTCTGTTTTATTTAATGCCGTCAAAATTATCGCTTTAACGCCGGTACTAATGTTTTTGAATTAATTGCGTTAAAATATTTAACGCATTTAACGCATGCGCAGAATGGCCCGCCCCATACATCCAACCAACAGACTAGACGTCGCTCTAGTGTTCCAGCGGGGCGGATGCATGTAAACAACATGGAGCTAGAACAACAGGTTGGCCCTCTGGATTGCACGGACTGCAGGAAGGAGTTTCAGTTCCACCGCAGCTCTTCAAGTTTAAAGTACCATCTCAACGCTAAGCATGCGTTTGTTGGGGCTTCCACTTCCAGTGCAACACCTGGCTTGCGTCAGACCACCCTGAATGAACGCAGGCCAGTAAGTAGCTCCACCTCGGATAAATTAACCAACACATTTGCCAAATGGGTTGCAAAGGACTGTAGACCGATTAGCATCGTTGAAGACAAGGGCTTCGCCGATTTTTTGAAAGTTGCGTCCTTCGACACATCCTACAAGCTACCATCAGGAGGCAGAATAATGACTAGAATCCACGAACTCTATGACACTGAAAAGGAGAAATAAAAAGAGGCTTTAGCTCAAGTGGATTATGTCACCCTGACAGGAGACCACTGGACGTCAGTGAGTAACACTAATTACCTGGGAGTAACTGCACATCAAATCACTGAGACATGGGAATTGAAATCCTTTGCGCTAACTGTAATGAAAACAGAAGAATGTCACTTTGCGCGGAGGCGTGTGCAGAACAGTTCCAAACTGTAGCACGCAAGTGGGAAATTGAAGGGAAAGTTACAACCATAGGGACTGACAGTGCGCGCAATATGAATGCTGCGGCTCGTATTCTACCTTACGATCACATGCCCTGTATTGCTCACATCTTACAGAGAAGCATCACTGTGAGTCTCTCTGACAGTGGATTTGTCTGTGCGTTGGCCAAGTTTCGCAAAATTGTGGGCCATTTCAAGCACAGCCCGGCTAACACAGCGGAGCTGCAAGTAGAACAAAGGGCACTCGGACAGAAGCAGGAGCCACTGATCTAAGACGTTCCAACACGGTGGAATTCCACCTTGGAAATGGTCAAGCGCTTGATCCGCAACCAAGCTGCAATAAAAGTGTGTGTGTGTTTGTCTCTCTCTCTCTCTCTCTCTCTCTCTCTCTGTGTGTGTGTCTCTGTCTGTGTGTGTTCCACTGCAGGTATTTAATAAGGATGGGAACGATTATTTGAATATTCGAAATTATTCAAGTATCGAATAATTATTCAGATATTCGAATGAGTTATTAATATTTTTTTTTGGGAGGGAGGGAGGGAGGGATGCCTAAGTTGATTACATATTATCAAATTGAAT
>NW_011353198.1:0-2926 GCF_000735185.1 Notothenia coriiceps
ACATAGCTGCACCTGCAAGGTGAATACAGCTGGTAACAGAACAAGTGTTTGAATGCGTACATTAACAGGTTTATGATATCACTGCCCCGTCTAAGACACCATCTGACTTTCATTACATTTGACTCGAGTGTTTCCTCAACTTAATGTGTTGCTTCAAATAATCCTTCTGCATACAGTATGTGACACTGTGAGTGTTGCACGGCCAGATACGGCTCAGCTGACTCAGATAAGGAGATAGATGATACATTATGATGTGATATGCCGCGGACTGTACTTAATGTTACTCTGATCCGGTTACTTATGTTGTGGCAGATATTTAAGTAAGCTTTCTTAACGCTAATGTTCTAATAGTCAGATTGCTCTGAAGATGGGAGGTGATATTCTATTAATGTTCACGTTCACACAGTCGCTGATTTTTGCCGGCCGTCTTTCCTGCAACGGCAGCTTTTCTGTATTTCCTTTCTCCTGTAATATGACTTGATCGCTTTAAACTCCGCACACTGAGCTCTGATTGGTCAGCAGGCAGTGCTTTCACTGAGTTGATCTCTTAGCCTGCAACCTAACCTGCTCCGGGGCAGGTTAGCCACTCAGCATCAGTTACCATGGAGATCTAGCCTGCTAAAAAGAGAACCAGCTTCGTAGGACCGGAAACCCCAAGTTTTCCCTGAAGTTAGCCGCTAAGAGAAAATCCTGCTTCGTAGTATACCCCCCAGGTGTTCATGTGTTCAGGTGTTCATCAGTAATCTGGTCTCTCTCTGTGTTTCAGGGTCTGACCATCAAGCCTCTGGTGAACTGGCTCAAAGTCCCTCGCTCCACCAACAGGAAGCCCACCATCAACGAGGAGATCCACGAGAGGGTGGGGCTGCTGACCTGTTGTTGTTGTTGTTGTTGTTGTTTGTGTTGTTTCTGATGTTGTTGCTTGTGTTCAGGCCTTTGACCACATCCTGACAGCGGTGGAGGACATCGCAGGTCTGCAGGGATATAACCACTGGAGAGACAAGTGAGGACTGAATCACACTGGAAATATATGTTCATTTATACAATAAACACATAAGGATATATACATAATAAACAATAACAAATTAATGGGTTATGTCCTTAAACTACACTATTATATATATATATATAAATATATATATATGCAAATTCACACCAGAAATAGACTCCAACTTAACCTTGAATCTTTTCACTTTTACATGTTACCTCTTTTTAAGTAATTAAAGATTTAAGAAGAAATACTAATAAAACATTTACACTGATCTTCACTGTTATGCTGTAATGAGTGACAGTGGACAGCAGGGGGCGCTGCTCACTCACACCGGAGATGACACTCAGCGTAAAAAGATTGCAGGAATAAAAAGATGTAAAGGTAAAACATATACATTTATAGATATATCTATATATCTACAAATATATATACACAGAGGAAAATACTGCCAAATGTAAAAAGACAATTGTTTCAAATCATTAATGATTTCATTCATTAGACCAGCGTTTCTCAAAGTGTGGGGCGCGCCCCACTGGTGGGGCGCAGAGATGTGATAGGTGGGTCGCGAAATACAAAAAACATTTTTTTTTTTTCCACGCTGGTGGAATATCAAAACAACTGCCCGCCCGGGGTGCAAAACGCATCAATGAAAGCGTCCCTCTACCACACAAAACAACACCTGTAAATAACCCTATTTATGTTCTTTGAAATTGAAAAGGATATTGCATTGTGTTTGTTACTTTCGTTGCAGTTGTATGTCTTAAGTGTAATTTGGCATGCTTTTATTTTGAAGGCGAGTTTACGCTGTTGACAGTTGTTGTTGCTATGGAAACAAGAAACGTTTCACAGCGGGCGGAACTTGTTATAAAGTCCGCGATAATAAAGCCCACCCATTTAGAGGGAAGATATGATTGGTCAATTGTTCTGTCATTTGAAATGACTCTCTCGTTCAGTTACTACAGCTGGCCCTCTGTGAATTCATAGCTGGACGTCCAACAGCTCCTGTCTCCACCTCGCAGAGACGAGCTTCTTTCATTTAACCCTTCACATTCAAACAGAAACTGAATAGGCAGATTCAAAGGATTTATTTCTTTGGAAATGTTATTTTAAATACAATTTAATCAAGTTATTTTTGGTAAAACTAATGACAAATATTACTAAAAACATATTTAAAAAATATATATAAAGAAAAATATAATTTGTTTTAATGTTTTAAATATTATTTTGTAGAATATCTTAGGCCTTCAGAGACAGGCTCGCCACTGGTAAAAATCTCTCATACACACACAACAGCGTTGCAGTCGGGAAGAAAAGCAATGTGGAGCGAGAGATAGAGAGCGAGAGAGAAAGAGAGAGAGCAAACCTTTATCTATTTAATAAAGTTGTAAAAAATAAAGTAAGAAATCATTCCAATGTGTACTATAGGACAGTAAAAAGGTTAAAAGGGGAGGGATTAGTATGCATAAATAAAAAGAAAGAATGCTAACTAGGTAAGATAAGAATAAACAAGTTTAAATGATTTGTTGTGATCATATTCTAAAGATGTTTGGATTATTGAAAAGTATACTGCTCCCTTTCATCTGAGTGTTGAGAGCTGTATCCATAAATTCATGTTGGGCTCAAAGCAGGGCTGCTCGATTATGGCAAAAATCATAATCTCGATTATTTGGGTCAAAAATTGTATATCACGATTATTAAAAACGGTTAACCATTTACTTTGAAAACATCAATTTATTGAAGAACATAATTTGAAAAGTATGTTTTTAACAGTTGATTACCCTGAACTTTAAGTATAATTCAACTGAAAAACCTATTTAAAAAAATAAAATCGTTTTATTTCGATGATGTTGTTGTAATAACCGTTGCAAGCCAAAATCGTAATTGCGATTAAAATACGATTAATTGAGCAGCCCTAGCTCAAAGTGCACCAGATTGATG
>NW_011353199.1:0-1315 GCF_000735185.1 Notothenia coriiceps
ACACACACACACACACACACACACACACACACACACACACACACACACACACACACACACACACACACACACACACACACACACACACACACACACTTTAACTCAGATATTTCCATTACGTCAAATGTATCAATCTGTTTTGTTTTTTTAAGCGATCTGATTGGTCTACAGCGGTGATAATGATTCCCATAATGCACAGCTGGCTGTTCTTTATTAGCTGTTAATGGAACTGTGGAGCAAATAGAATAATGTGTGACACATCTTAGAGTAAACATAAAGTATATAATAAATAATACATTTCAGGCACTAAGGCCATTTCAAGTTATTTTAAATAATCCTTAAACAAATGAAAATGTATTAAAATGACTGAAAAACCATAAAAATAATCATATAATATATCATTTTTTTAAATCATTAGTTATAGTTGGGTTATAGTATAGTTAGTGTGAAAATATAAATGTAATTAATAAAACTCACATCTTCTGAACGCTCTCACAGCCGGAGAAGCTCGGCAGACTCTGGATCTGATTATAGGAGAGATCACTGCAGGGAGGAAAAAATACTTAGTTATCATCTGTCCAACACACCCTGAACGCATCACACCCTGAACGCATCACACACTGAACGCATCACACAGAAAATATAATTAAAATATATCAAAAGCCACATTTTTCTTAAAGTTCTCTGCAATCAGTCCACGACTTTGATCAAGACAGAAGAATTTACTTTTAGTTGAATCTTAAATCCAACCTCCTGATGTGGATGATGCTTTATTTAATCTGTATTTATTATATTAAACTCACAGCAGCTGAAGGTTTGGAAGTTGTTCACAAACTGAACCGGGAAGAGACGTGATCCGAGCGCCAGTGATAGTCCTGCACACAAATACATACATGGTTGTATTACGATGCATTCAGGGACATTTAAAAAGCATTATGGTGCATTCAGGGACATTTACAAATTATTGTGTTGCATTCAGGGACATTCAAACGGCATGTTTAGATCGGTTTAGATGCATAACAATAGCACTAGGTTGTACTATGTTGCATTCAGGAACATTTAAAAGCATTATGGTGAGTTCAAGGACATTTAAGATTTAATAGTACTATGGTTAAGTGTGACATTTAAGGAGTGTTAAGAGTGTGTTATGATGCTTTTAAGGACATCAAAAGTGTATAAGGTTGTACTTTGTTGTGTTAAGAATGTATTATGGTGTGTTTAAGGAAATGTAGGGTGTATTAGATACTAGCTACTATGGTGTGTTCAGGAACGTATGTAGATGCTACAAATGAATAAATAGCCCCAGAACTGCAAG
>NW_011353200.1:0-5953 GCF_000735185.1 Notothenia coriiceps
ACACACACACACACACACACACACACACACACACACACACACACACACACACACACACACACACACACACACACACACACACACACACACACACACACACACTTAGGTTTACAGAGAGGGATTTAACACCTGAATAAATCTCTTAACGCTCGGTGTAAAACATCCCGGCAGCGTGCGTCACTTTGGGGCGATCAGAGAGAGATTCACTTTCCTGTTAACACAGAGAATCTCTTTCAGCTCAGCTCAGGTTAATGCAACATTTAGACTTTCTGAGAGGACCTTTAATCTTTGATTGATCCGGCGCTTTAGGCTGCTAACAGGCCGGGGGCCGAAACGTAATACTCTGTTAAAAAGAGCGGAAAGATTCTCTTACACGGCGAGTAACATGAATATTAAAATTACAATAAAAATAAGAAAAAAATATTCAAGAGAAATGTGTAGAAACTTAGGTATTGGAATATAATTTAAAAAAATACAATACATTTATTATGGAATAAAAATAAATAAATAATAATATCTAGAATAGACAAATATATAATATAATGAAAATACCGCAAAAAAATATGTTAATATACTTAATTGCATCTCTTGTAAGAACATGAATAATTTATTTTGACTTGCATATTTTTCATTTCTAAATTCTAATGTATTCCTGGTTTTAGTCCATGCCTATGTGGAGTGAATTGTAAATGTTGTTTATTTCTTTCTCACTGTGCTCACGTACCCAGGTGGTCGAAGCCCCGGTACATGATGCAGGACTCGGTGGCGTCGATGCCCTGGATCTTGAAGCGGCCCAGGGGTCCGGTCGGCAGCGCGTTGTAGTCGTGCTGCCAGCGGTCCAAACCCTGGAACCGGACTTTGGCCCCGCAGCGGAGCAGCCACTCTGCGGCGGCCCGGTCCGGACCCACCGTCTGGATCCGCTCATAGTCCACTCTGAGGGGGGGGGGAATTCATTTTATTTTATTTGTTTATTCCACATATGGCAGTTATTTTAAAACAAAACATGTACACTTATACTGTTTTTTTTTATAGCGCATGGTGGAAAGGAGCAGAGAGAAGAAAATATTATTTTACCTACCCCTTCTTACAAAAAATAGCAAACAAAAAAATGTTTAAAAAGTAAAATAAAAGCAATATTCTTTCAGTCACAGTTGCTTACAAATCTTGAAACATAAAACCAGAACACAATCAAAAGTCAACTTCATACTGTCTAAATACACTTTCTTCATACATTTTCTCAAACATAAAAATGTTCTGACAGCCCTTTAAATCATTCGGCAAAGAATTCCACTTCTTTACGCCAAGAGACACATCTGCTTTAAAGTAGTACGTGCAAACTGATGCTTAAAATGTAATTTCCTCCTACATATTAAAGTGCCAGAGAAGAGGAGGAGGTGAAGTCAAGGAGGGTCACAGGAAATAAAAGTCTGATTTAAGAGTTGATTATATTTCACATCATTAATCTGAATCTGTAGAGTAACTAAAGGTATTAAATATATGTAGTAGTAAAGTACAACATTAACCTCTGAATTGTAGTGGAGTAGAAATGCAAAGTAGCATGAAATGAAATACTCAATTAAAGTACAAGTCCCTCAAGATTGTACTTAAGTTCAGTACTTGAGTAAATGTAGTTAGTTATTTTACACCACTGGATATGATCAGTTATCTTATCTCCATGCATTGCAGTGTAGCCATAAGCTAGAAATTGCAGCTCTATCATTTATCCATGTTGCAATAATATATATATTGAATGATTTTACTTGTTAAACACTGCATTGAGCCATCCCCAGAAGTGTCTGCGGCTGCTCTCCCTCTGAGACACTGCGCACTGCACTGCCCGAGTTAACAGCCTCATATCTGAAAAACACAAAGAAAATAAACTATATTATAAAACTACACTAATATATCTTTCGGTATGCTATTGCTCCAACAAGGTACACAAATAAATACTGAAAATGCGTCACAGACAGAATAATATCACCTTCCTCGAGCTCTGTTTACATTTGAGACGCGTCCATTGCTCTGACCTCATGTACCCCTTACGTACAGAAAAGCGTGCTCGCTGATTGGCTGAACCGAGAGCACCGTAAGGGGGCGTGTTAATGTCTCAGATTTCAGGATGTAGCATCATGCTAACAGCAGGAAACAGGAGGGAGGAGGAGACTCAAAACTGATACTCTGAAGGTGTTTCTGATAGTTATACAATGGAGTGTGAGGGTTACTGAACTTCGTGATCATGATCCGGACTTTTTGTGGAGCGACTGTGAAGGCTGTCGGGACCGCGAGGCCCATAAAGGAGTTCCGACGGCTACACAGGTAAAACATGCTAATGCTGATCAGGTGTTACTTGGTAGGATAGAGAATTAGCAGACTTGCATCTACCTGCATGGATACTTAATGCATGTTTGTTTTAACACATATAACATCAAAAGATTCATGCTATTTTAGAAGGAGGAGGTGAACAATGTTTGTATAGGATTATTTTTAAATGATATCTTGAAGCAAAATGACAAAACATATCTTCAAATCAAGCACATTTATGTCTCTGAATCTTATGTAATACCAATCTTTTAAAGGTGTCACATTTCAGCTTTAATTGCACAGCTGAGTAGCCTACAAAAAGTTGGCAACTTTAAAAACAGGTTATGTGGATTATATCACATGTATTTATTTATTGTCCTTATACCTTTTTATTTAATTAAAATCCTGAAATGTTTTTGGTGCATAGCCAAGGATTGTCTTTCTGTTGGGAGTCATTTGTAATTTCTAATGGGTCTATGTGTTTTTTAGGGGATTTGACTTTAAGACACGCAATATAACACTGCACTGCTGTATGCATATGTTAAAAATTAAAGAGGAAAAATACACAATCATGTCTGGAGACTTATTCCCATTGTGGTCCCCTAGTATAATAACTCTTATCATGCCATAAGATAATAAGAAACGAACATAATTGCCCATAAGAACTTTGTCAGTATATTCAGTTACAAGCACATATTGAAAGGCTCCTTCAAAAGTTAAATAAAAGCAGCATAACACAAAATAAAGGAAGTAACGTTTATTAAATACATTTCCTTTCATTCAACAGGATCACACAGTGCTTTACAAGAGTATAAATTAAATTAAATGAGGCCATAAAAACAGCCAAAAAAGAGAAACCTCATTAATGTATTGAGTGCAGTTCATGGACGAAGAACATTTAGTTCCCGGTGCAAAATAAAACATATGGTGCAAACAACACGACACGCAGTCTGCTACAGGACAACATGCAAGCTGTGGAGAAATAACCTGAACTTTGAAACCAATTATTTCTTAACACCACAAGTGAGAAACTAACTTTTTTAATAATTGCCAGTCAGAGCCAAGGGCATTCAGCTGTAGATTACGTAACACCTCTCTCTGCAGAACCCGATCTGTTACAAGGTGACAATGCACTTTCAAGGGGTTTTTGTGCATACAATAAACACTTCGGGAGGGATACTGGTTAAGAAGAATTGATGTCCAAACTGTCTTTACCCTTTTATTCGTCCTGCTTTGTTGTCCTTTTACCATCTGTTACTTATTAGTACTTCAAGAGAAATGCAAAAAATATTCTTTGTATGTGTCAGGGCTGCACAATCAAGGGCAAAATGATTATACAAGTTATACTTAGATTTTAAGGACAGATTATTTCATTCAAGTTTCACATTGAAATACACAGAGCTCTGCTTCTACTTCTATGTTTGGCTGCATTTCTGAAAATGTACAAATCTTTGCAATCTTTCCACTCAGAGCCTAGGGCGTGTCCTCCTAGAAGCAAAATAAAACCGCTCCACATCTTTTCACCCCCGAAAGAAATCAATAGCTTTCACTTCCGCCGTGCTGCGTTCCTGCAAATCTCTGCATCAAAACGAGACTTAAATAAGCTTCTTCTTCTTCACCTGAATTCAGTGCATTTTCATTTCAAAATGATAACAAGGAGTAAACGTGTGTGCACATATTTGACCTATAACGGTTTATTTATTTTATTTTTAATTTAATCGTTTATTTGGCAGGGACAATGCACAGTAATGAACCCTTCAAATGTGTCAAGCGTAACAGTGCTAGATTTAGCTTTGAGCTCGTTTCCATTTTTCACATAAAACATTTAAGAAGATTACATTTGAAAAACATAGCAAAATACATGTTATGCAAAAAGGTGCAAAAGGCAAGAGCAGCATACACAAGTATTTATCACATGGTAATACAATATAGCATCAACGACATGTAAAGTGCAAGATAAGATACAAGTGCTACCTAAAGTGCAAGAGGAGATACCCCTGAGTTAAAGTGAATTTAGCGGTGATCGCACGTCTGTTTGTTTCTCAACTATTCTTTGAGTTGACCTTTAAAACTATTGAGAGTGGGACAATCCCGTATCTGAGTTGGGAGGCTGTTCCACAACGAGCTGCCTTTCACGGAGAGGACATTTTGTCCAAAAGTTGTCCGTCTACGGTGGACTTCACAGTCTCCTCTGGTTTCTGACCTAGTGCAGCTTCCAGTGTGTTTTCTGTGGATAAATTCCCCTAAGGGAGTGGGGGGGGGGGTTAGTCCATGTAAACATTTATAAATAAAGCACATTGGTTATTGTGATACTGTGCGGCACCAGTCAGTGCCTATTGTTTGAGCCCACTGTCCCTTTATGAAGGAATGCCTGCAGCATGTGTTTCTTGTTAGACCTAACAGGCTCTTTTGTAAGCATGCACTTTGTGAAAAGAGGTCCCTCTCTTTTTCCTTTTCCCTCGTAATCAAGACCAGCAAGAAGTTTCATAACTGATCAAATGTTCTTCACTGCTTCTTCACTGCTTGTTTTGTTATAATTTTCAGAGATGGAAACAAGCTGTTGGCTGTTCCCGGCATCCTGTGGGAATGAAGCTCTGTGATTTACAGAGCTTCACTCCCAGCCTTCAACAATGTGTTTATCCAGCTCTTTGCAAAAGCTGCATTGTGGGAAATCTTCAGTTCCGTCTTTCCTAGAACTGCCATTTATACTTAGAACTGAAAAGCCTATCTTTCTAAAGTGTTTGCAGTGGATGCAGTCTTGTGACAGCTGGAGATTCTCCAAACACTGAACTCTCACATGTTTCTCCGCTGAAGTCTGATAATTACTGGAGGGTTGCCAAAGCGTTGTAGGGCTGATTTTGAGACCGTAAAATACAAATATATTTATATAAATAAATGATTACAATTATATATTTGGCCTTCATTTAAGGATGTTTTTTTAAATTAATACTGTTTGTAAGAATGCCCGAGTGGCCATGGAGGCAAAATAGGAGAAGCAGGCAGGTTGGTGTTTTCCCATCCACTGTGACAGCATGGCGGCCCTCCATCACCCACACAGCTCTCAACCACCCTGACTAACAGAAAACATCACCTAAATACACCCAAGACTAATCAAACACACAAGACACAGGTGAGGGGGGAGGAGCCAACACAGGGCACCAGGTGAACACAATCGGGTAATCAGCAGGAGGGAACACAGAGACGACGGGGGTGAACACTTATACAATTAATGCAATTTAATCATTTAATAAATACCACATCACTAAATAGTATAAACTATGTAGTGCAAATATGCAATGCCAAACTGCACTTTGCAATCCCGCCAACAAAGGGCAAACTGTTCACCACTAAAGTGCTGAGTGACATTATTTCCGTGCACAGGGAAGTTGTCGTCAAACCCTGTACAGTACAATGATTATATAAACATGTTAACGAGAGCTCTAGTAACGGCGTCTCGTCGTTACACTGTGTGACGAAGGTAACTTCGTCACTGTGGACTGACGGCTTCGGGCCTTGTACTATTGCACGTGCTTTTATTTTGAAAAGTGTTTCCTTCCCCATGTCTGTTACTCCTGATTCTATTCACCTGGTGCCCTGTGTTGTCTCCTCCCCCCCCCCACTTGTGTCTAATTGCTGATTAGTGTGTGGGTAT